>NC_133649.1:131390225-131528461 GCF_009905375.1 Apium graveolens | reverse complement strand
TTGAATGTAATCTCAAAACTTTTTCAGGTTTTGAGAAGTTTATTAAAGCAGTGTGTTCTAGATGACAAGTGTATTAATGAATTGCCTTTTGAGCTAATGCAGACAGATATATTCAACACCAAAATGTAAAGAACACAACAAACTTTAAAAACTTCTGGTGGATTTGTTGTTCCACCAGAGGTGGTATATTAGACAATCTGTGTTCAACAATGTGATCACAGCTGCATCCTAGTACAAACTAGATGAATTTTCTCTCAAGATATTTCTTACAGCTCTGGAAAATCTCTCTAATTACTAGCTTCTTCTTGGTTTATATATTACCAGTGTACAGTGAAAAACAATAAAATTACAATATAAATAAGTTCTCAACTTGCTTCTGTTCCTGCTCACTCATACTTTGTTGACTATTGCAATTTGTACTAAGAAGAACGGCTGCTTTTTCTGTTGATCCTGAAATTCGGCTACCACATCTCACTTTTCTCTGTCAACCCATGTGCCTCTGTTTGTAGGTAACAACTACCACTTATCAACGGCTAATTAGCAAACATCCGTTGAAGCTTTCATCCGTTGTGATGACTTCATCCGTTGAAGGATGTTATCCGTTAAGCTTTCATCCGTTGATGCATTTATCCGTTGATGCTCTCATCCGTTGAAGGATGTTATCCGTTGAAGCTTTAGAGACATCCGTTGAAGCTTAGCTTCTCATCCGTTGAAGGTCTTTAAAGTCATCCGTTGATACCACTTCATTTATCAAATTACAAGGCATGAAATATTTACAATTGCCTTCCTATCTGCATATCATCTAGTCAACATGACTCATAGTTTCTCTCATCATCACTTCTAAGAATTACATTTTAAATACGAGACTGAATATGCTACATACTAGACTTATTCTAAGTAAGCTACACCATCAACGGATAGCCAAAGTGGTCTTATCCGTTGAGGCTACAGACACTAAATTTCTACTTAAGTGTTTTGTTAAACCTATCATCAAACTAATGCACTATATCCTAAACAAATCTTTCTCATCTTCTTCATTTAATCAAAGAAGAAGACAATGAATAGTGTTTTCAAGTTTTTAACTTGAACTTTTTTTTTTTTTTTTCTTGAAGATCCAAGCATTCTTAAGACTTCTCAAAGCTTCTTAAGGCTTCCTAGCTCCACCCACCACTTCAAGGAAGGTATACCATCTCCAAACCCTAGATTCCTATATATTATAGATGATTTTGATTAGTGGGTTGATATTGTAGCTTGTTGTTATGATTTAGAGTTTGGGATTTGGAATGGTAGTGAAATGGAATGGTAATTGTTGTGGTTTTGATTTAAAGGAACTTAAGTATGATTAAAGTTAAGTTTGGCATAAGTATGAATGATTAAATTGAATTGGTTGGGGTTGTTATGATGTGATAAGGATGGATTTGGTTGTATGTTGGATTTGAGGTTGGTTTGTGGTTGGTTTGAATGGTTAAAATTGGAAATCGCGTAAACATAGCCGTCGTAACGTCCGATTTTCTTTGGACTGTTTTTGTGCATAGCATTAGGACCCGAGAACCCCCTGCTAGATTATGACCACTGCCATGTTTAGATAGCTCATGTTACGAGCTTCGTTTTGATATGTAGTTCGTTCGATTCCGATGCACGGTTTAGGAGAAACGACCGTTTCAAGTAACGGCGTTTCGCGAACGAAACTTTTTCCCTCGCCTTACTTTGAAATAGGTTAAAGACCAAAAAGGGTTAATTAATGTATGAAACATTTATGGTAAGTGTGTTAGGCAGTTGGTAAGACATTCGCGAAGGAATCGCTTTAAAACTCGTAAAGGTTAAATTATTAAAAATGGTGGAGCCGAGGGTACCCGAGTGACTTAAGCAAATCGTGAGCGCAAAACAAGCGTTAGAGTCTAAGTTAGTTAAAGTATAGATTTACAAGTGATTTTGGTTTAATTCCAACTTACTTGTTGTTTATAGGTTATCAGACTCGTCCCGAGCCTTTCTCACCCCAAGTCGCTCAGGCAAGTATTCTATCCGTTATACTGTTGTTGTGATGTATACACTTGTATATGCATTATCTTGCGATAGATGCATGTTGGTTATTTAGCAAATTCTTGCGATATATTGTAGCATGTGATATGGTATATATGCATGCCTGTTTCATATTCTTGAAATATATCTCTGTTGGTTCAGTTGATAATACCTATGCTAGAGGATAGCGGTAACTTGCATATACCCTTAGTATAGGGACCCAAAGGTGAAAATATTTTCTAAAACCGGGAGTCGAGGATCCCGAGTAGATTTTGTATATATGGATATGGATATATATATATATATATTTATATATATATGGTTATAGTTTTCCAAACTATTAATCGAATAAGGTTTATTCGATAACTTTAACTTTATTTTATTTTGAATATTATTTCGAATATTATTCGAGGCTATGACTCCTTTTATTTATTTATTGAATATTATTTGAATATTCATTCGAGGCTTATGACTCTTTTTATATATTTAATGAATATTATTTGAATATTCATTTGAGGATCTATGACTCCGATTATTTGCTGAGATATATTCTTTTATTTTATTAAAGAATAAGGTGTAAATAATCAAACTATTTTCGATTATTCAAATAAAGATAATACTTTCATATAAGTATATCTTTGGTTATTTAATACTCGTTTCAAGTATAAATTTTAATACTTCTACTTCAATTATTTTTATAAAGGACTATTCATTATGGGAATATTATTTAAATAATAATATTCGGTCATTTTCTAAATATTCTGGGGACTGATTTACTTCATTAAATCAGCTTTACTCCAAACACTCTTTAAAGTGTTTTCGAGTCTTCAAGATGATTTTAAAAAGTCAGAGTGGATCCCAAAACTCTTTTTTTTATATTTAAGATCTTCCTTTTAAGGGGATTTAAATACTCGCTCAAAACCTGGGGAATCGGCTCTGTGGTGTATTTTATATTCGCAATGAGGTTGCTGTTTTGAGAAAACAATTTGATTACTTGCCCAATGTTCGGGAAGTAAGTCCATTTGATTGAGTCGACATAAGCGACAGGCCGGGGTACGGTCTATTATTGTGTAAGTGGTTGGGTGGCAGTCCATCAACGCGTGAGGGGCCGGGTAACGGTCTAGCGCGAGGTCCTAATGCGGCCAGGGTGATGACCGGTGAGGAATTCATCCATCTACAGTAGAAAAGGTTACTTATTGGTATCTTTGCCTGATCAGCAAGATATCTGGTTTATGCCAAAATTCTTTTCCTTTCCAAAATTCATTGGATGTTTCAAACTCTGTTCATACTTTACATAACAGAGGTTCCAGGAAATGTTTAAAGAGATATATATATGTGGATATATATATATCGGGACTAAATAAAGTATCTCATAACTTTTTCATTCAATAATATTTCAAATATTGAATCTATTCAAGTCTTAACTTGTGGTCTCATCTATGGGATGTTTTCTTAAACTTATAATACTTTGAACGATGGTAGTTCAAGTAGCTTTATAAATGATATAAGTGTGGTGAAGTATTGGTAACTTCATTCCTTGTTTTTACTTATATCTAGTAAGTAATTATCTTGTATATGATAGAGATTCTATTAAGTATCCATTTAGATACTTATATTATTGTTATCACTATATATATTATCTTGCGAGCTGTAAGGCTCACTCTTGCTTTATTTCTTCATCACACAACAACAGTTAGGAGAGATGGCCAGACTCCAGCAGACCCAGCGCAAGCGCGTGGGAAGCGTCCCGCGTCTTCCCGATGATGTTGTAGCTGCTATAGCTGCAGAGGTAGATCCATTGTAGTTCAGGCATTCTACTTTTGAGAATCAAATTATGTATAATTATAACTTGTGACAGATAATGGCAATTAACTGTAAATTATCAAGTAATCATTTTGGGTTGTAATAATTTTAAATTGTGGATTCAAAGACTTGTACTTATTTCAATTTCATCTCTGAGACTATAACAGGTTGTGGTGTGTGTTAGTGTGGGGTCACAGCATGAGGTTATTTATTATTAATTAAGTGAAGTGATATTGTGGAAAGAAAGACCGTGACAACCCGGATCCCCGACCCCGGATCTGGGGGTGTTACAGAAATGGTATCAGAGCTAAGCGTTATAAACCTCAGAGATGATGCGTCGATATAATAACAAACTCACAAAGATAATAAGAACTCTTGCCAAGTTCATGGTCGGACTACTTAAAGTAGTGATGACAGTTAAAACCCTTACGGGAACCCTTATAAGTATCATGATAGTAACTTAGCTCGTTTAATGTGTAGGCGCCTGAGATAGAGGACCCTGAGATGTTCGAGCGTGAGCATGATGAGGCATTGCTAGATGTTGAGGATCAGGAGGAGCCTGAGATGGAGGAGGATGAGGAGGACCCCTCAGAGGAGCCTGAGACGGAGGTCATTGCTGTTTCAGATGAGGAGGACCCCTCAGAGGAGTCAGAGACAGAGGTTATTGCTATTCCAGATGAGGAGGACCCGGATGAGGTCCCAGTAGCTGAGGAGCGTGTTGGATCTATGGTAGTGTATGCTGGTATCCCTTTACCCACACTTCCGGTGGTCAGAGCCCCTACCCCTCCACCACTATCTTGGATTCCTGATGATGACAGCTCAGAGACCCATACTTCCGAGCCTAGGCAGACCGAGGAGGCACCCTCAGCGGCTCCGGATTCACCACCTCTTGACCCTGCCCACAGGCAGTCTTCGTTGGCTCATGGATATGTTCAGGATGTATTGAGGACCCGAGTGGCTGTTGCCGAGGGCCGACTAGATGAGGCCAGGAGGGAGTTGGATGCAGAGAGGGCGGGTAGGCGTACCCGAGCTTATGAGACCAGGGCTTCTATACCCCGATCCTTGAGGAGGGAGCTTACGGGGATAGAGCTCACGTCCCGAGCGAGACTCAGATCTCTCCAGGGGGACAGGAATGGTAGGATCTCCAGGCGGCAGGCCGACTATATCTTCCGTCGTGCGATGGAAAGGGTTTGGGAGCTGACCCGCTCCGGTGTGTGATTCAGGATTGATGATGGAATAGTCTAGTTGTCTAGTTAGCCGAGGCCTTAGTAAGAGCCAATTTTCCGGGATAGTTGACTTGTATATAGCATCCCTTTTTCTGACTAGACAGATAGACTCTTGTGTATCACTTTTGGGACAGATGACTGTAGCACTGTTGTACTTTTGACCAGATCAAACTATGTATTTCTCGCATTATGTATATATTTGTTTCCTTTCAGTTCAGCTCCATAGTGACGGGATCACTGTTTTATCATTATTATTACTGCACTTCGTATTAGAACTTTCTTAAAATAATAGAATTGCGATATACGTTCTCCCCATTATAAGAGCTGTGCAAGGCACAATGTTGTATATGATTGTGACCTAACGTTGAATTTTCCCAATAATTGTTTTTATTATTATCAGAATCATGCCGCCAAGAAAGATTGGAACTAGGGCGAACCCTGGGTCTGAGGACCAGGGAAGCCATAATCAGGACAATAGAAACCAAGAACACAGTGAAGAGGAAGATGAGGATTATGTGGAACAGGATGACTCCCTGTATAAGAGGAAGAGGAAACATATGATGTTGAGGGATTTGAGATAGAGGCTGAAGAAGGAGAAACTGAGGTTGAGCAACCAGTACCAAACCCAGGCATGGATCCCATGAGCCAGTTCATGCAACTCCTAAGACAGAATTTGGAACGTCAACCCAACCCACCCCCTCAAGAAAGTAACAATGCAGTGGCAAACTCTTTCAGGGCTTTTAAGTCCCTTAAGCCCCCTGAGTTCCACGGATCAGCCGACCCAGTTGAGGCAAGGGCATGGTTAAAGGAAATGGAGAAATCTTTTGAGATTTTGAGTATCGATGAGGCACAGAAAACTGTATTTGCTACCTACCTTCTGAAAGGAGAAGCTAACTACTGATGGGACGCCAAGAAAAACATGGAGACAGATGCTATTATAACCTGGGAGAGATTTAGTCAGTTGTTTCTGGGAAAGTATTTCCCGAGGTTTATGGAAAACCAGATGGAGCTCAAGTTCTTGGAGCTAAAGCAGAATAACTTGTCTGTAGCAGAATACGAAGCGAAATTTACTGAGTTATCAAGGTTTGTGCCGGAGTTTGTGAGCACCGAGGAAAAGAAAGCTAGGAGGTTTCAGCAGGGACTGAAACCATGGATTCAGAATAGGGTGGCAATCCTTGAGCTTACGGACTATGCCACTCTGGTGCAAAAGGCAACGATTGTAGAAGTCGGAAGTGAACAGATGCAGAAGGAAAGAGAGAAGAAAGGAATAAAGAGGAAAAGTATGAGCATGGGTGGAGGTTCCGCAGGAAGGAGCTTCCCAACTAGATTTAATCGAGGAGCAGTGTCCCTGCCAGGAAGGAACACTGGGTTTAAGCGACCAATGAGTGAGAGTGTGAGCCAGGGCGGCCAGAAGTCAAGAATGTCCTATTCCAACCAGTCTCGGCCCCCATTGCCAGCCTGTAACATATGTGGAAGGAATCACACTGGGGAGTGTAAAGAAAGGCCAGTAACCTGTTTTAAGTGCGGTCGGGAGGGCCACTATTCAAATAAGTGCCCATCATCAACCCCTGCCATCGTTCCAACCACCAATTGTCATCAGTGCGGACGCCCAGGTCATTGGAAGAGGGAATGCCCAATGAACAAACCAGCAGCTTCGGGAGCAAGCAGGGCTGCTTCCAATAAGCCACCTACTGCGAGGACTTTCAACATGACAGTCCAGGATGCTATGAAAGATTCAGATGTGATAGCAGGTACCCTTTCTCTAAATTCAGTCAGTGCAAATGTTTTATTTGATTCGGGAGCAACTAAATCTTTTATATCAAAGGACCTTGCGCGTAAGTTAAGACTTAAGGCTGAACCCTTGATAGAACCCTTACAAGTAGAAATAGCCAATCATGAAATTATTCCTGTTAACCAGATTCACCCCGCCTGTGAGATAGGCATAGGGGAGCAATCTTTCAGTGTTGATCTGATTCCTTTTAAATTAGGGGAGTTTGATGTGATTTTGGGAATGGACTGGCTATCTAGCAACGATGCTCAGATAGATTGTAAAGGGAAGAAAGTTAAGTTAAATATCCCCGGGAAGAAAGAAGTTATATTTAAAGGAAAGAGGCAGACGCAGAAATTTTTGACTATGGCCCAGGCCAAAAGGATGCTACGAAAAGGAAGTGAGGCTTACCTAGCCTGTGTGGTGGACACGCAGAAGGAGGTGCCCAACTTACAAGATATTCCAGTAGTCAACGAATTTGAAGATGTATTCCCACAAGACCTTCCGGGATTACCACCCGATAGAGTGATTGAATTTGCTATTGAGTTGGCCCCAGGGACGGCGCCAGTTTCAAAAGCACCTTACCGGTTAGCCCCGTTAGAAATGAAGGAATTAGCTATCCAATTGTAGGAACTCTTGGATAAGGGTATGATAAGACCCAGTGTGTCTCCGTGGGGAGCACCAGTTTTATTTGTTAAGAAGAAAGATGGGAGCATGAGGCTGTGCATAGACTATCGAGAGTTGAACAAGCTAACTATAAAGAACAGGTACCCATTGCCTAGAATAGACGATCTGTTCGACCAGCTAAAGGATGCTGTTTATTTTTCCAAGATTGACCTGAGAACTGGATATCACCAACTAAAGATTAAACCCGAAGATATTTCCAAGACAGCGTTCCGTACCAGGTATGGGCATTATGAGTTCTTGGTAATGTCCTTTGGATTAACCAACGCCCCAGCGGCTTTCATGGATTTAATAAATAGAGTATTTAAGAAGTACTTGGACAAGTGTGTGATAGTTTTTATCGATGATATTTTGATCTACTCAAGAACTGAGGCAGAACATGCAGAGCATTTGAGGATAGCTCTAGGAATACTCAGAGAGGAGCAGTTATATGCCAAATTCTCGAAGTGTGAATTCTGGCGGAATGAAGTACAGTTTTTAGGACATGTGATCAATAAAGAAGGAGTATTGGTCGACCCCTCTAAGATAGAGGCGGTCTCAAATTGGGAAAGGCCAACCACACCCACAGAGGTAAGGAGTTTCATAGGATTGGCCGGCTACTATCGTAGATTTGTACAGGACTTTGCGAAGATCGCAGCCCCTTTGACACGACTTACTCGTAAGACAGAGAAGTTTGAATGGACGGAAAAATGCGAGAACAGTTTTCAGAAATTAAAGAAAAGGTTGATAACGGCTCCGGTATTGGCATTGCCGGACGGAAAAGGAGATTTTGTGATATATAGTGACGCGTCGCACAAAGGATTAGGATGTGTGCTTATGCAGCACGGTAGAGTTATTGCGTATGCGTCGAGACAACTGAAGGAATACGAGGTTAGATATCCTACTCATGACCTTGAGCTCGCGGCAATAGTATTTGCTTTAAAAATATGGAGGCACTACTTGTATGGAGAGAAGTGCGAGATTTTCACAGACCATAAGAGCCTCAAGTACATATTTACGCAGAAAGAGCTCAACATGCGCCAGAGGAGATGGTTAGAACTAATCAAGGACTATGATTGTGAGATTCTCTATCATCCAGGGAAAGCCAATGTGGTGGCTGATGCCCTTAGTAGAAAGGAAAGACTCAGAATGATAACGACTTCGGAAGAGTTGATAAGGGATTTTGAGAGAATGGAAATAGAAGTAAAGGTAACCGGAACCGGAACTGAAAAGCTTTTTGAGATCTCAATGCAGCCAGAGTTATTGGAAAAGATCAGATTGTGCCAGGAGAAAATAATGAATGAAGGCAGAGAGTCAATGACTGGAGAGGAGATCCATACTGAGAAAGATGATAAAGGGATAATGAGGTACTCCTACCGAATTTGGGTTCTGAATGTTCAAGAACTTAAAGATGAGATTTTGGATGAAAGCCATAGTTCAAGGTATTCCATTCACCCAGGAAGTACCAAGATGTATAGGGATTTGAAGGAATATTACTGGTGGCCCAACATGAAGAGGGACATAGCAGAATGGGTAAACAAGTGTTTGACTTGCCAAAGAGTAAAGGCAGAGCACCAGAGACCCAGTGGACTTTTGCGACCCCTAGAGATTCCCGAATGGAAATGGGAACAGATAGCGATGGATTTTGTTGTAGGCTTGCCAAGGACGAAAGCCAATCACGACGCCATTTGGGTAATTATAGACCGACTGACAAAGTCAGCTCATTTCATTCCTATCAATGAGAGATACACAGTCGATAGACTGGTTGACATTTACCTTGAGGAAATAGTGACGCGACATGGAGTCCCAGCGTCCATTGTCTCAGACCGAGACCCTAGGTTCAACTCCAGATTTTGGAGGAGCTTTCAGGAATGTGCAGGGACCAAGTTAAATATGAGTACCGCGTACCATCCCCAGACGGATGGACAGAGTGAAAGGACCATCCAGACACTAGAGGATATGTTGAGAGTCTGTGCAATAGACCTTAAAGGAAGTTGGGATGATCACTTGCCGTTGATCGAGTTTTCTTATAACAATAGCTTTCATGCTAGCATCGGAATGCCGCCTTATGAGGCCCTGTACGGAAGAAGGTGTCGATCTCCCTTATACTGGGATGAAGTAGGAGAGCGGAAGATGCTCGGACCCGAAGTGGTCCAAAGGACCAAAGATATAGTGGATCTTATCAGAGGGCGACTTGTAGCAGCCCAAGACAGACAGAAGAAATATGCAGACCTAGCCCGAAAGGACAAGGAATATGAAGTAGGGGACTTAGTATTGTTGAAAGTATCCCCTTGGAAGGGATTAATGAGGTTCGGAAAGAAAGGAAAACTAAGCCCAAGATACATTGGACCTTTTGAGATATTAAGACGGATTGGAAAGTTAGCTTACGAGCTAGCCCTACCCCCTAATTTGCAACAAGTTCATAATGTGTTCCATGTGTCAATGCTAAGGAGGTATCATCGGGATGCCAGGCACATAGTGGAGTACGAGCAGGTGGATATGCAGCCAGATCTAACTTACGTGGAGAAGCCAGTAAGGATTATGGATAAGAAGGAGCAGGTGCTTCGGAACAAAGTGATCAAGCTAGTCAGAGTACTATGGCAGAATCATAATATGGAAGAATCAACTTGGGAACTAGAGAGCACAATGCTAGAAAAGTACCCCCATTTGTTTTCTGTTTGATTCCGGGACGGAATCCTTTTAAGGAGGGGAGACTGTAATAACCCCAAAATTTTTCAACTTTTTGTAACCCTTGTGAATAGTGTTTTAGCTGAATGAGAAAACTTTTCACGCCACACTATGTAGGGGTTCTGTTATGGATATTCTGGGATATTATTAGTACTCTATGAAGTATATAAGTGTATGTAAAGATCGTCAGAATCCAATTCCGAACACTTTGGTTTTTCCCGGAAATCCACAAGATACGGAGAGAATTGAGTATAAGGTAACAGGATAAAAAGGATTTAAATTAAAGGATTATAATAGAGGATCATAAAAAGGAATATAATGTATTGAGAAAGGTTAAGGGAACCTAAGTAATAAGATCCCGGGTATGATCCTTCAAACGATAAACGAGAACGAAAGTTAAGCGAACCGTATAACAGATCAGCGGTCATTAGGCAAACGATTAGGAAGTTAATCAAAGGGATTAGTGGGAATGATGTCATCCAACCAATAGAAAGAGGACAAGGAAGGGAGGATGACATCATGAGGATGACATAAGCATGACATGGGAAGGAAGGAGGTGTGGTAGCTTTGTAACCACACAATTTCAAGGGCAAGAAAGTAATTGACTAAATCAAATACAAAACAAGTCAACCAAGCCAAGTAAAAATCATTCTCATCAAAAATCAAAAGCAACCAAGGCATTAGTTCTTCATTGCTCTCGGCTTTCTTACTTTTTAAAGGCAAGATTTTTCAAAATCCAAGATCCAAGCTTCCTAAATTGGTAAGATAATTCCCTAATCATCTTCATGCTTAGTTAGGACTATATCATGAGTTTAAGCCATTAATTCTTTCTCAATCTTCTTCATTTAATCAAAGAAGAAGACAATGAATAGTGTTTTCAAGTTTTTAACTTGAACTTTTTCTTTTTTTTCTTGAAGATCCAAGCATTCTTAAGACTTCTCAAAGCTTCTTAAGGCTTCCTAGCTCCACCCACCACTTCAAGGAAGGTATACCATCTCCAAACCCTAGATTCCTATATATTATAAGATGATTTTGATTAGTAGGATGATATTGTAGCTTGTTGTTATGATTTAGAGTTTGGGATTTGGAATGGTAGTGAAATGGAATGGTAATTGTTGTGGTTTTGATTTAAAGGAACTTAAGTATGATTAAAGTTAAGTTTAAGCATAAGTATGAATGATTAAATTGAATTGGTTGGGGTTGTTATGATGTGATAAGGATGGATGTTGGTTGTATGTTGGATTTGAGGTTGGTTTGTGGTTGGTTTTGTATGGTTTAAAATTTGGAAATCGCGTAAACATAGCCGTCGTAACGTCCGATTTTCTTTGGACTGTTTTTGTGCATAGCATTAGGACCCGAGAACCCCCTGCTAGATTATGACCACTGCCATGATTAGATAGCTCATGTTACGAGCTTCGTTTTGATATGTAGTTCGTTCGATTCCGATGCACGGTTTAGGAGAAACGACCGTTTCAAGTAACGGCGTTTCGCGAACGAAACTTTTTCCCTCGCCTTACTTTGAAATGTAGGTTAAAGACCAAAAAGGATTAATTAATGTATGAAACATTTATGGTAAGTGTGTTAGGCAGTTGGTAAGACATTCGCGAAGGAATCGCTTTAAAACTCGTAAAGGTTAAATTATTAAAAATGGTGGAGCCGAGGGTACCCGAGTGACTTAAGCGAATCGGTGAGCGCAAAACAAGCGTTAGAATCTAAGTTAGTTAAAGTATAGATTTGCAAGTGACTTTGGTTTAATTCCAACTTACTTGTTGTTTATAGGTTATCAGACTCGTCCCGAGCCTTTCTCACCCCCAAGTCGCTCAGGCAAGTATTCTATCCGTTATACTGTTGTTGTGATGTATACACTTGTATATGCATTATCTTGCGATAGATGCATGTTGGTTATTTAGCAAATTCTTGCGATATATTGTAGCATGTGATATGGTATATATGCATGCCTGTTTCATATTCTTGAAATATATATCTGTTGGTTCAGTTGGTAATACCTATGCTAGAGGATAGCGGTATCTTGCATATACCCTTAGTATAGGGACCCAAAGGTGAAAATATTTTCTAAAACCGGGAGTCGAGGATCCCGAGTAGATTTTGTATATATATGGATATGGATATATATATATATATATTTATATATATATATGGTCATAGTTTTCAAAACTATTAATCGAATAAGGTTTATTCGATAACTTTAACTTTATTTTATTATTGAATATTATTTCGAATATTATTCGAAGGCGTATGACTCCTTTTATTTATTTATCTGAATATTATTTGAATATTCATTCGAGGGCTTATGACTCAGTTTATATTATTTAATGAATATTATTTGAATATTCATTTGAGAATCTATGACTCCGATTATTTGCTGAGATATATTCTTTATTTTATTAAAGAATAAGGTGTAAATAATCAAACTTATTTTCGATTATTCAAATAAAGATAATACTTTCATATAAGTATATCTTTGGTTATTTAATACTCGTTTCAAGTATAAATTTTAATACTTCTACTTCAATTATTTTTATAAAGACTATTCTTTATGGGAATATTATTTAAATAATAATATTCGGTCATTTTCTAAATATTCTGGGGACTGATTTACTTCATTAAATCAGCTTTACTCCAAACACTCTTTAAAGTGTTTTCGAGTCTTCAAAATGATTTTTAAAAGTCAGAGTGGATCCCAAAACTCTTTTTTTATATTTAAGATCTTCCTTTTAAGGGGATTTAAATACTCGCTCAAAACCTGGGGAATCCGGCTCTGTGGTATATTTTATATTCGCAACGAGGTTGCTGTTTTGAGAAAATAATTTGATTACTTGCCCAATGTTCGGGAAGTAAGTCCATTTGATTGAGTCGGCATAAGCGACAGGCCGGGGTACGGTCTATTATTGTGTAAGTGGCTGGGTGGCAGTCCATCAACGCGTGAGGGGCCGGGTAACGGTCTAGCGCGAGGTCCTAATGCGGCCAGGGTGATGACCGGTGAGGAATTCATCCATCTACAGTAGAAAAGGTTACTTATTGGTATCTTTGCCTGATCAGCAAGATATCTGGTTTATGCCAAAATTCTTTTCCTTTCCAAAATTCATTGGATGTTTCAAACTCTGTTCATATTTTACATAACAGAGGTTCCAGGAAATGTTTAAAGAGATATATATATATGTGGATATATATATATCGGGACTAAATAAAGTATCTCATAACTTTTTCATTCAATAATATTTCAAAGATTGAATCTATTCAAGTCTTAACTTGTGGTCTCATCTATGGGATGTTTTCTTAAAACTTATAATACTTTGAACGGTGGTAGTTCAAGTAGCTTTATAAATGATATAAGTGTGGTGAAGTATTGGTAACTTCATTCTTTGTTTTTACTTATATCTAGTAAGTAATTATCTTGTATATGATAGAGATTCTATTAAGTATCCATTTAGATACTTATATTATTGTTATCACTATATATATTATCTTGCGAGCTGTAAGGCTCACTCTTGCTTTATTTCTTCATCACACAACAACAGTTAGGAGAGATGGCCAGACTCCAGCAGACCCAGCGCAAGCGCGTGGGAAGCGTCCCGCGTCTTCCCGATGATGTTGTAGCTGCTATAGCTGCAGAGGTAGATCCATTGTAGTTCAGGCATTCTACTTTTGAGAATCAAATTATGTATAATTATAACTTGTGGCAGATAATGGCAATTAACTGTAAATTATCAAGTAATCATTTTAGGTTGTAATAATTTTAAATTGTGGATTCAAAGACTTGTACTTATTTCAATTTCATCTCTGAGACTATAACAGGTTGTGGTGTGTGTTAGTGTGGGGTCACAGCATGAGGTTATTTATTATTAATTAAGTGAAGTGATATTGTGGAAAGAAAGACCGTGACAACCCGGATCCCCGACCCCGGATCTAGGGGTGTTACATTAATGGTATAGATAGAACCAAAATAGGAAACTGTAAACAAGTGGCCAAAATTTTATTTGATTCACTAATTACAAATAATAAGGTACTTGTAAGCCTGAGAATCACTAACTTTATGTTAGAAAGATTCAGGACTTACCCTTACCCTATGGTTGATATGAGGCCTAATACAACATCTTGTACAGTTACGACTCCTGTTCCTGTGGAAGTACAAACACAGGAACACCAAAATAGGCCTTCCACAACTGAGACCCCTTCTTCATTACCTTTAGAAGCTAGGAAACCAACCACCTCATCCTCTCAAAAGGTTGAGGTGAGTAAAAAGAAGAGAAAGAATGCACCATTAACAGTAATTACTGAGAGTGGTGAGGAACAAGCAGAACCTGAGCCTCACCTGGTTAGAAAACTAATAAAGACCAAGAAATCGGAGTTGACCACTCAATTGGCCACCTCTGCATCTTCCCAAAAGGAGGCAGTTGTAAAAGAGGGATCAAAATAAACTCTGAAGGCATCCTCTCAACAGGGTGTCTCTATTGAACAAAGCATTCTCCATAGTGCACCTTGTAAAGAGTCTGCACCACAACTTGAGCACACTCAAGTTTATAAAAGAAGAAATAAGGATGGCACACATATTGAGAGCACATCATTTGAAGCTAGGTCCATAAATTGATCCGGACTATCCGGTATCTCGGCTTATATCCGGCTCGAAAATATGATACATGTCTCATATCCGTTTTAAATTTGATCCAGATCCGGCGTAAAAAATATACCCAAATAAAATATGATCCTGGATACGAGGATTTATGTACCCGCTAAGATTATGTCTCATATTGTTTTATAAAATGATCCTACCTGAATATGATCCGTATTTAGTTAAAACCCGAATATGATTATAGTTTTAACTCATTACATTTCCAAGTAAATATCAATTTATAATTTATTAATATCTGTATAAATGTAATTTATTACCAAATATGATTTACCCACTTTTAAAATGGATAATAGTATGTACTTAATATATCATATATTTAAGTTTTTAATTTGTGATTATTTATTATACTTACAATATTACATCTATTTTAGAAAAAATGATCATTATATAAGATAAATTGAATTTTTTTTATAATATTGGTGAATCATATTTGACTCGGATCCGATGGATCACAAACTACCCAGTTAGATAAGTAAAATACGATACTGTCTCACATCCGGGTTGGATCCGGAATTTCAATACCTGTGATCGGTTTGTATCCGAATAAAAAGATGCCTGACCCAAATCTAGACACTACGAAAATAAAATGATCAGAGACTTAATCAAAGGGGTACCCGGTACGTCCGGGTCATTTTACACCCCTATTTGAAGCTCCCTCATATGTTCAAGGGGATCTTCCAATACTCAATTCTCAAATCACTAATCTCTATCTCAAATTTCTTCTACCTATAATCAAACACTTGAATCCACTTTTCAATTATTGTCAAAATCAAGTGACACGGTTCAAGAGATTGTGCTTACCACCCTGGAACCATATTCAGTTGGGGAGAGGCTATATTTCGGGGTAGACCTTGATGACACCAACAAAAATGCATGGGTTTCATCAGTTTTTATTGAAGACCCTGTGGCAATACCAATTGCACCTTCATGTGCAAATCAATCTTTACAAATTGAAAGGTTTGAGGATAGTACTCCTGAGGGGGAGCTATCTAAATCCTCTCCAATTCAATTACAGGTTCCTCATGTAGGGATAACTCCCCTCAAAACCTTGGCTGAAATTGCTTTGTCAATAGAAGCTAAGAGTAAAATTGTCGATGATCCAACCATTAGGGAGACAAGTCAAGCACATTCAAGTGCCAGTTTTTTGCAAGAAGAACAAGGGTTTGAGGACATGATACATGAAAGTACCCTGGTTAAATCTCCTCCAATTCAAATGGAAGTTCCTATTACTGGTGAACAACACACTTTCAAAACCACAGTTTCTACTGTGAGTTCAAATCTGATTCCAATCACAGGGTTACCTACCACCTCACAACCCTCCACCTCTAACCAAACAGACATCCCATCTAGCTCCAAACCCAATCAACAACCTTCTCACATCATCTCAATGGATGTAGAATGCTAAATCTCATCCAATCACAATGAATGATCTCCTTGTAGACCAATTAGGTGGCCTTGCAAACATCACCCATCAGTTACTCACAACGGACAAGTCCAATCAAGATTATCAGGATATCATGTTGTCATACAAAGAAGATGTTGAAAAATAGCAGCACAATATTGTTGATGAAGCTGAGTAAGATGGGAATGTGTATGTTTGGCTAGATAAGGATTTCAATTTGGGTATGGACGAGGTCTTGGATAGATTCAGAGAAGAATATGTTACCATCCTAGCAAGTAATGCTAAGACTCTCAGTCCATAGGAAGTATTTGATGTTGTTACAGAGGTCCATTAAGCACAAATCAAAGCTTTTCACCGTATTGGTAAAGTATTGCAACAGACACGGGATAGTCATCAAGACACGATCAGGAGGTTGGTGAAAAATAAGCTTGATCAACTTGTGCCGTCTCAGGTAGAAATCAAAAATAAATTCAACAAATTTGCTGAGTAAATGTCTAGGTTTGATATGACTAGTATGGCAAAAAGCTTCAAAATCTTAAATCAATCCTTTTTGGCTCTTCATGAAGTTGTCCAAGATCAAATCACTAGCAATAATGACACAAAGGTCAAGTTGGAGCAAGTTCACCAAGCCAGGTATGAACCCTCAGCCTTATTAATGGAGGGAATCAAAGAATCTATTCAACCCACTTTTGGTGCTCCTCTCTCATCAAGCTCACAACAACCAATCTCCACTTCAACCAATCTACAAATCCAGTTTCTACAGCAACAAGTCTCCACTCTTCAAGCCTCTAATGATTTACTTACAACACAAGTCACTGCTCTCACTACTTTAGTGCATAGTCAACAAAATGATATAAGGTCCCTAGTAGACTCCCACAAACATATCTAAATGTAGAATTCTGTCTCTTTGGGAGTTATTATGGGTGCCTTAAAGATTCCTCTACCTGCATTGTCTGTAGCTGTAAGGCCAGAAATTCTAGTCCTCTACTCCTGCCTGCTACCAAGACTAAGGGGGAGATATAATCTAGAATTAAAAAATCAAAAGAAGCTGGAATGTAATCAAAAGTAGCTGGAAAATCTACATCACACTCTGGCCAAAGCTCTACTCTAGTTAAAATTTCTCAAGATGTTAGTAAAGAAAGACTCCAAAAAGCTGCAGAAGAACCCTGCCAAGACAAGGAGTTCAATGAGCTACTAATTGTGCTAAGAGTCCCTCTTCACAATAAATATATCACTTACAAGAGAGCTTTGGTGAATAACATTAACTTTTTGAGAGGGGTGATTGTAAAGAATGAATTTTTTTTGGAGAAAATGATAGTTTCCAATGTCAATGATTGTGGCTTAGACATGTGTCTACAGGTCTTTCTCTCAAATCTTCAATCCATGAGAGCATCTGAGCTGGATTTCATAAATGATAGAGTTAATCTAGTTAGTCTATAAAACACCCAATTGCTTAATGAACTCAAGAAGGCTCAGATAGATGCTTTTCCTGAAGCCTATCTCTATCCAAGCAAGGGGTGGCCCACATATGTCCTCAAACCAGAAAGTGCAAATAATTCACAATCCCCAAAAACTGTGTTAAGGGTAATCTCAGATTAATCATGACATTCAAAACTGATCTCAAAACAAAAAAGAAGAAAATAGATGAAGATGAGGAAGTGATAAAAAATTTGGGAAGATACTTACAAAATACTGAAATCATGTTGCCAAACACTCAATTCAACACCAAAGATGACTTGGATGATGATGAGCAGAAGAATGATGAGCAAAAACCTCCTGGATCAAATCCAAGTTAATCTACGAGAGCAACTGGAAATAAGAAGAAACAAGAAAAAAAGATGGATGATGGAAAGAAAAGAGATGAAAATAGGAGAAAGAAAAGGGGAGGAGAACAAGGTTCCATAAAAAAATCAAACAAATCCAAATCTCACAAACTCAAACCATCAAAACCTAGCCAAACATTATCTCAACCAATTCTACCTCAAAACCTAAAATTCTTGTTTTAACAAACTGCAAACACCTTACTCAAGATACCAATCAGATCCAACCATGTCACATTAAAGAAAACCACAAACCCACCTACATTCAAGCCTCCAACCATAACTCACTTCAAGACTGTTGGAAGAAAACCAAGGAAAATGCAAGCTGGTGCTGGGGTCATCTAGAACTGTTTCAATCAAGATGACTTTCTACCTCTAAACATGAGCATTACATATGATGATCATTTTCAACAACTATCTGAAGAAATTGTCAAATTATGTGTTATCGCTTTAGCAAAAGTCAGAATCTACTAATTGGATTGCTCTTTCACTTTGCTTAGCAGGGGAGTAATGGAAACTTTTTCAATCATATAATCGAAGAGGGTAATTAGCTTAATGAAGTACAAGGATACAAGTACTAGGATGTGGAAGGTTGTGATGTCTGGAAGTTTGAGAGAAAGTATGTTAAAGAAATAGAGATGTTTGAATAGAGGTCAAATGAACTCAAGGAAAGGGGGTTGAGTATAATATTAAAAGATGGACATTTTGTGAACATTCAAACTGGAAGATTCTCAAGATTCAAAGTTGGTTACCTAAATGGTTACTCAGTAGATGAATGGCTCAAGCTGGTAGAAGCTCTAAGAGGGACAAAAATAATTGAAGAACTTCAAGTACTAGTAAATCTCAAGGATCTCATTAGTAAAGAACCATGCTATAAAAAATTGACTTGATGGCTATAACCATAATACTGTAAAAAGTCAAAATGATTGCCTTTGAGCATAATGCTGTGGTTGCTGGAATCCAGGTGGATTAAACTGCTTACTGATAGGCTGCTGATATTGTTACTGAACAGCATTCTGGTTATTACTTCAGCTAAAATTGGGATGTTTTCTGTTGGTAGGATGATAAGTAGCTGGCACAGGCTGCTGCGATCGCTGATAATTGTTCAAATACTGACCAAATTCATTAACAAGAGAACACTGATCCGTAGCATGAGAACCTGCACAAAGCTCGCAGACCATAGCTATCTGATTGACTCCATAGTTGGCTAAAGAATCGACCTTCAAAGCCAGCGCTTGGAGCTGTGCTGCAATAGTTTTAGCTGCATCGACTTCCAGAATACTTGCTACCTTCCCAGACATCATCCTTTGAGTTAGGTTTTGATGCTCATTTGCAGCCATAGTTTCAATAAGATTATAAGCCTCGGTATAGCTTTTGGCCCACAAGGCGCCTCCAGCTGCTGCATCGAGCATGGGCCGAGATTGGGCCCCCAAACCATTATAGAAACCAGTGATCACCATCCAGTCAGGCATACCATGATGTGGACACTTTCTCAACATCTCCTTGTAGTGCTCCCAAGCTTCGCACATAGATTCTGTTGGTTGCTGCGCAAACTGAGTAAGAACAATCCTTATAGCTGTAGTCTTCGCCATTGGATAGAACTTCACCAGAAACTTTTGCGCAAGATCTTGCCAAGTAGTGATGGACCCAGCTGGCTCAGAATGTAACCAGTCCTTAGCTTTATCCCTCAGAGAGAATGGGAAAAGCCTCAACTTGATAGCCTCATCATTCAAACCATTATATTTGAAAGTTCTACAGATCTTGACAAAATTCCTGATATGCATGTTGGGGTCTTCAGTCGCAGCACCTCTGAAAGAAACAGAATTCTGCACCATCTGAATAGTGCGCAGCTTGATTTCAAAAGGTTTAGCCTGAATAGCCGGATGAAGGATGCTTGACTGAATGTCATCAATTTTAGGCCGAGAAAAGTCCATAAGAGTTGGATCTGGTGCTGGAACTATATGATCACCCATAATTACTGGTTCTTTCTGCTCACTCTCTTTATCCGAATCTTCAAAATCTATCTTCTCCGGAATATCAAGAACTGAGTCTGTCTCCTCGGCCATATCTAAAGTTCTCTTGCGACTGAGAGAACGTGTTTGTATACACGCTCGCTAGAATACCTGAAACACAACCGGAAACAATAAGTAACACGTCTTAATCAATGAGTCTTAATGACCACTGTTGGCAAGTACATAAACTAAACCAATACGCTGAGTCCCCGGCAGCGGCGCCAAAAACTTGTTAGGCACAAAACATGCGCTAATAATTCATGCAAGTATACGTGTTTACAAGTAATATAGAATAAATTCTAGTTCGTTCCCACAGAGACTCAGACTAATTATGTTCAATTAACACTTACTCACCAATGTGTGATTACTTCTCAATGTCAAGACAATAACACTTAGATTTTATTAACTTATTATTAACTACAATAAACTACGAGAATTAAACACTTAATTGACACTTGAAGTAACAATATTAAACACACATGAGATCATAACTTCATTACTACTTCCTTCAATAGTTATCGTTATTACCCTTAGCTTGTAACGGTGATGATATTAATCGAACAACAAGAAACTGATAAAAGCCAACTTTCGTTGTACTAATACCATTCTACCAAACATGCACAATTAAGATAGAAGTTGTATAGGCATCAATTATGTTAAGACCCTATATGTCTACAGAATTTGACAACATAACGATTTAAGCATAAGTTATTCTTTATGATTACACAGGGCAAGTAAAACTGTTAGAGTTACCCACTAATCATGCATACACATACATGAACCTATGCTAGCATGGCAAGTTCTAAACCTCGAGATCCATCGTTGCTTCATAGGAGATTAACAGACTATCTTATATGTTCGCGACTCACATAAGATGAATAAGCGCAACCTATGCTAGATATCATACAATCATCACACACTAAGGTATTAAACAACTAACTAAAGAAATCCATAGTAAATCCGTTATGACCCCTGATCACGATTAGCCCATGATAAAACTCATCGTCACCATGGGTTCATATGAAAACATGATAATAACTCACAATATAAACTAATAAAAATACTTATTAAAACCAGAGTACGTCACAAGAGTAATGAGGTTCAAAGTAAAGAAAACTAGCATCCACTGATACAACGAATAAAAGAATCACAAGAAAACGTATGCTTCCTCTTTTTCGTTGTGATGTGCTAAAACGGTCTTCTTCCTTCTCTCCTTGCTCCTTGCTTGATAACACCCTCCTGTGAAACGTCTCTGAGAACTACTTATATAGAAGCCCCCAAAAACCAGCCATCTCAGAAGTCCATCAGAATAAGGATTATAAAATTCAGTATTAAAATTCTTATCCCTGAGCGGCCGCCCCAGATTCCTGAGCGGGCGCCCAAGCTCCCAAGCGGCCGCCGAGCATCCTGAGCGGGCGCCCAAGCTCCCAAGCGGCCGCCGAGCATCCTGAGCGGGCGCCCAAGCACCTTCTGAAAAATTCTGAATTCTGCTCCTGATTTTGCTGCGTTCTGCCCCCAACTTTCCACAACCAATGCCAAGCACTTCCCTTGGCTTATTTCTGATGAATTCTTCCTACATACGTAAGTTATACCCTGAAATACAAAAACACTAGAAAAACGCATCAAATACACAAAATACCTAATTTCAAGACATCAATTCAAGCCATTATAAGTCGTTCTAAGTGGTATAAAATGCCACTTATCACACCCCCCAAACTTAAATCGATGCTTGTCCACAAGCGTCACAGACTCAAAAATAAAACAAAAACATGTATGAATGCAATCTACATGAAATGCAGCGATCCCCCTCACAATGACTAAACCAACCAACTCATGACATCTTAACAAATGCAGTTAGGCGAATAAAGATCAATCAAATCATGCAAACTAACATACAGCCAGAAACGTGGTGTGTGCGGATGCTTAACAGATATGCTTCGAAACTAGATCAATTATCATAACTCGATTATCCTCAAGGCAATCACATGATTATACGAAGAATAAATTCTAGGAAAAAAATGACTTATAACACTTCAAGATCACTGGAGCTTACTACGGAATCATGCTTTTTTCAACACAACAACAAATGCTAATTTGACCGTGCAATGAGTGAGGTCCACAAAAGACTTATGTAATGGCATCCCTTTAGCGAGCGTTAGGTTAGCGGATCCCAGACTAAAAAGCCTTAGGTCACTAGGCACAAAGTCCCCTAAGAACTTAATAACTCGAATACCAAAGAGCCCACTCGTGATCAATTATGAATTAACTCTTTATATTTTTCCCTTTTTTTCTTTTTTTCTTTTTTTTCTATTTTTTCAAATTTCCGAGCAAGTGCGTTTCGCTCCATCTTGCTCAACCCTAGACTACTCGCATAAAAATACGAGTCGACTACTAGCCATTTGACGCCTAGGCACAATTAGCAATGAATTCCAATTTTTACTCCAATTTTTTTCTTTTCATGCCTTTTATCATTAAGAGCCTATCATAAATTCTAAGCATAATCAATAGATTAACCTCAAAAACCATCAAAGCATGACAACAATCTAGTCCTTAAGCATACTCTAAGGCTTAGTGAGATTACAAGTGTTTCTAGCATGCATGTCAACCTACAAGACTCAATCATCACTCTAACGCTATCACTACACTTGCATCAATATCACAAATCAATCGATAAAGCAACGCAAAAGGAATCATGGTATATGCATGAGCTAAATGACATGATAAATAAAGCTAAAAAATAAAAAAAAAAACTATATATGGAAAAAATATACAATTATATGAACTAAACTATCATGAATATGCAACTACATGACATACACACAAAAATATTCCTTAACTACCACCCCTAAACTTAAAATCTTCACTGTCCCCAGTGAAGGTAGTAGAAAGGAACACAGGGTATACCTACTCGGAGAAATCATCATCATCATCATCCTCGGAGGGTGGAGTGTCAGGAGGCGGATAAGCAGAGTCCTCACCAAGAACGGGCCACTGGATGTCAGCTCCAAGGCCTCTGAAAGCAGTCCCAAGTGCAAGGGTGAGCTCCTGAGCGAACCTACTCTACGACTCATACATCGAATCCATCCTCCTCGACAGCCTCCTATACTGGGCATCAACCATCCCAGCACCTTCCTGGGCTCTAGAAGAGCCTGCCTCATCACGAACCTGACTGGTCCTAGCCATGGTAGCACCAGATGCTGGACGTCCTCCTGGAAGACGATATCCCAAACCATGCTCCTCGGGCTCTCCACCCGTCCACTCAAGCATCGCATTCAGAGTCGCTGAGTCAATACGAGTGGCCGGCATCTGCAGCTGCTCGTGAAAAGGCCAATGAACTCCCACTGCTCTACACAGCTTCGTGACTGTAGATGCATAAGCGATGTTGCTGTGTTTCTCCCCCCTCAAAAACTTCAAAATTCCTTGGTAGATGAACTCACCAAGGTCTACATAATACTCCTCATTCAAGATCCCCCATAACAACCTTGCTCTCTCGACTGTAACCTCACGTGCATGCGAAGTAGGCAAAATATTAGCACAAATAAAGGCATTCCATGCACGGGCATACCTATTCATCGCAACCGCTGGAAAAGAACGATACTCGTTAGATCCCGTCTTGAACTTCCACACTGTGCCTGGCTGACAGTCAGAAGCCTAGTATACTCCTCCTCGGCAACCCTATCCATCAAACGGGGTCTCACAGCAGTTCCCCTCGAAGAATCAGCAGCTGGAACGGTGTTGCTGTTATCAATAGTTCGGGATCTCTTGGGTGCCATTGAAACTGAGAAAAAGTGTTTAAGAGTTGTGTTTTGAGTGTAGGAGAGAGTTTTAAAGTTGAAAGTATATGGGAGTGTATATGGAGGAGTTGTGTGTATATATAGGGTAAGATTTAGGGTTAGAATTAGAGCAGGAGTGGGGTTTGTGGGAGAGAAAACGTGGAATTGTTGGAGAGAAATCGTGGGTTTTTATGTTTTTTATGTTTTTCTGATTTTTTTATGGTTTTTTATAAGGCAAAAAAAAATTCTGGCAAAAGGGTCCTGAGCGGCCGCCCAGGACTTCCAAGCGGGTGCCCCAGACTCCGAGCGGCCGCCCAAGATTCCTGAGCGGGCGCCCAATGGGTTTCTAGAAAAAACTTTTTTTTCTGCCCAATTTTTTTGATTTTTTTTTTGGGTTTTTTGGATGTGGTACTAACTTCTAAAGGTTCCTAAAGGTTAAAGTCTTGAGTTGTCTCCCAAGATGCGCTTCTTTTACGTCATTAGCTTGACGTAGAGTACACCGATCAAGTTAACAATAAAATGGCACTAACCACTTCCCGGTTTGCCGTGTCCCCATAGTAATGCTTCAATCGCTGACCATTAACCTTGAATGCTTGGTTCGGATCGTTCTCAAAAATTTCCATCGCTCTATGTGGAAATACAGTTTTGACGATAAAAGGTCCAGACCACCTTGATTTCAACTTTCCAGGAAAAAGTCGGAGACGAGAGTTGAATAAAAGAACTTGTTGCCCCGACATGAATGACATAGGAGATAGCTTCCTGTCGTGCCACCTTTTTACTTTTTCCTTGTACATTTTGTTATTCTCGTACGCTTGAAGTCGAAATTCATCAAGTTCATTTAACTGAAGCATTCGCTTCTTCCCAGCTGCATCTAGATCAAGGTTCAACTTCTTCAATGCCCAATAAGCCTTATGCTCAAGCTCCGCAGGTAAATGACATCCCTTACCATAAACAAGTTGAAACGGGAACATCCCAAGTGGAGTCTTGTATGCTGTTCGATAAGCCCAAACAGCTTCATCGAGCTTTAAAGACCAATCCTTCCTTGACGGACAAATAACTTTCTCCAGAATACACTTGATCTCTCTATTAGACACTTCAGCTTGACCATTAGTTTGTGGATGATAGGCAGTAGCAACACGATGATTCATATTGTAGCGTTGCATCACAGAAGTGCACTTACGATTGCAGAAATGCGACCCTTCATCACTTATGATTACTCGTGGTGTTCCAAACCTTGTGAATATCTGCTTATGGAGAAAATTCAACACTACCTTTGCATCATTCGTCGGTAGAGCCTTGACTTCTACCCATTTCGAGACATAATCGACTGCCAGCAAGATGTACTGATTATTGCAGGATGAGATAAATGGTCCCATGAAATCGATTCCCCAAACATCAAAGACCTCGACTTCAAGCATTACATTTAAAGGCATCTCATCCTTTCTAGTAAGATTCCCCACTCTTTGGCAATGATCACACCTTAAAACGATCTGATGCGCATCCTTAAACAACGTAAGCCAGAAAAAACCTGCTTGCAAAATACGAGCTGCCGTCTTTTCACTACCATAATGTCCACCATAAACTGTGGAATGGCAGTCTCAAAATATTCTCCCCGTCTCACAGAATGGGATACATCTCCTGATGATCTGGTCAGCTCCCTGTCTAAACAAATATGGTTCATCCCACATGTACCACTTCACCTCATGCAGAAACTTCTTCTTTTGAGTTGCATTCATATTAGGAGGCATTATATTGCTGACAAGATAGTTCACAATATCTGCGAACCATGGCTCTTCCTACTGAACTGTGAACAACTGCTCATCCGGAAAAGATTCGTTGATCAATGTCTTATCATGTGAAGTCGAACCGGGATTCTCCAATCTAGAGAGATAGTCAGCTACTTGATTCTCAGTACCTTTTCAATCTTTGATCTCTAACTCAAATTCCTGTACCAAGAGCACCCAACGAATAAGTCTAGGCTTCGAATCCTTCTTTGAGACCAAATAGTGAATGGCAGCATGATCAGTGAATACTGTCACCTTTGTCCCAAGCAAATAAGATCGAAATTTTTCGAAATCAAGGACTATAGCCAAGAGCTCCTTCTCAGTAGTGGTGTAGTTCATTTGAGCTCCATTTAGAGTCTTACTAGCATATTAGACCACATAAAAAAATTATTCTTGTGCTGCCCAAGAACTGCTCCCACTGCATAATCACTCACATCACACATCATCTCAAAAGGTTCTGTCCAATCAGGTGTCGTAATAACTAGTGCAGTTGTCAAACTCTTCTTGAGAGTCTCGAATGCCGCCAAGCATTCATCATCAAATTTGAAAGGCATATCTTTCTCGAGCAAGTTGCACAACTGCTTAGATATCTTCGAGAAGTCCTTGATGAAACGCCGCTAAAACCCCGCATGACCAAGAAAACTATGGATTCCTTTCACAGAAATAGGTGGTGGAAGATTTTCAATGACTCCCACCTTGGCTTTGTCCACCTCAAGACCTTTGCTAGAGACTTTATGCTCAAGAATAATGCCTTTACACACCATAAAGTGACATTTTTTCCAATTGAGCACCAAATTAGTTTCCACACACCTTTTGAGCACCGAACGAAGATTATTCAAACATTCATCATACGAATGTCCAAAGACAGAGAAGTCGTTCATGAACACTTCGACATTGTTTCCAATCATATCAGAGAATATAGCCATCATGTATCAATAAAAAGTGGCAGGTGCACCATATAAGCCAAACGAAACTCTGCGAAAAGCAAACGTGCCAAATAGACAAGTGAAGGTAGTCTTTTCTTGATCTTCTGGTGCAATGCAAATCTGATTATACCCCGAATAGCCATCCAGAAGATAATAATACTCATGACCAGCCAACATGTCAAGCATCTGATCAATAAATGGAAGAGGGAAGTGATCCTTTCTCGTGGATTTGTTCAACTTTTTGTAATTTATGCATACCCTCCATCATGTGACTATTCGAGTGGGGATGAGCTCGTTCTTCTCATTTTCTACCACAGTTATACCTCCTTTCTTAGGTACACATTGCACGGGGCTCACCCAAGAACTGTTAGAAATAGGATATATGATTTATGCATCCAGACACTTCAGAATTTCTTTCTTCACCACTTCTTTCATGATAGGATTAAGTCTTCGTTGTTGCTCAACGGTTGGCTTACTACCTTCCTCTAGCAGAATTTTATGCATACAGTATAAAGGGCTGATCCCTTTTATATTTGCTATAGTCCATCTGATGGCCGATTTGAATTCTCTCAAAATCCTCAAGAGCTTGTCCTCCTCACTACCTGAAAGGTCATATGCAATAATAATAGGTAAAGTAGATGCATCACCTAAAAAAGCATACCTCAAGTGTTCAGGCAATGGTTTAAGCTCCAAAGTAGGTACTTCCTCAATAGATGGTTTGAGCTTTCCTTCAGTATTCTTGAGATCAGTGTTACCAAGAGATTCAAATGGCATGTCTAGCTTTCGCCTCCAGGAAGAAGCATTGAGATATTGTAGTTGCTCATTGCCATCCTCATCGTCACTGTCAAATTCCCCCACTAAGGCTTTTTCTAAGGCATCAGACATTAGCATATGATCAAGTTCTGAAGTTACCGCAGAATCAATCAAATCCACCTTTAAGCACTCCTCATCTTCTGTAGGGAATTTCATCACCTTGAATACATTGAATGTCACATCCTGATCCTGCACCCTCATAGTAAGTTCACCTTTCTGCACATCTATCAAGGTACGGCCTGTAGCCAAGAAAGGTCTTCCCAAGATTATGGAAATCTTCTTATCTTCCTCAAAATCCAAAATGACAAAGTCTGTAGGGAAGAAGAGCTTATCCACCTTTACTAACACGTCCTCCATGATGCCTCGTGGGTATGTAATAAAATGATCAGCCAATTATAGAGACATGTAGGTGGGCTTTGGATCAGGCAAATTCAACTTTTTAAAGATAGACAATGGCATCAGATTGATGCTTGCTCCCAAATTGCACAGGCATTTGTCGAAAGAGAACTTGCCGATGGTGCAAGGAATGGTGAAGCTACCTGGATCTTTAAGCTTTGAAGGTAATTTTTGTTGCAACATAGCACTGCACTCTTCCGTTAGAGCAACGGTCTCAAGGTCATCCAGTTTCACCTTCCTTGAAAGAATACTCTTCATGAATTTTGCATAACTAGGCATATGCTCCAGAGCCTCAGTTAAAGGTATGTTGATGTGAAGTTTCTTGAACACCTTCAGAAACTTACCGAACTGCTTATCCAATTTTTGTTGTTGCAATCTCTTAGGGAAAGGTGGTGGAGGATAGAGCTGTTTCTCCCCTGTATTACCCTCAGGTAGAGCGTGTTCAGCAGTAGTCTTCCTTGGTTCCGCCACTTTCTCCTTTTGCTTCTCTTCTTCATCAACAACTTCAGCTTCTCCATCTTTTGCTTTTTCAGCATCAGCAACTTTTCCAGACCTTAAGGTGACAGCCTTTACTTGCTCTTTAGCTTCCTTCCTGCCTGGCACTTCAGTATTGCTGAGAAGTGTGCCAGGTTGACGATTGAGCAAAATATTGGCTAATTGACCGATTTGATTTTCCAAGGTCTTGATAGAAACAACCTGACTTTTGCACAACAGCTTGAGCTCCTCGAAATCAGCATTAGAAGGTGGAGAAACACCTCCTTGTTGAGGATATGATTGCCTTTGAGCATAATTCTATGGTTTCTGGAATCCAGGTGGATTAAACTACTTACTGATAGGCTGCTGATATGGTTGCTGAACAACATTCTGATTATTACTCCAGCTGAAATTGGGATATTTCTGTTGTTAGGATGATAAGTAGCTGGCACAGGCTGCTGCGGTCGCTGATAATTGTTCACATACTGAACAGATTCATTAACAATAGAACACTGATCCGTAGCATGAGAACCTGCACAAAGCTCATAGACCATAGCTATCTGATTGACTACATAGTTGGCTAAAGAATCAACCTTCAAAGACAGCGCTTGGAGCTATGCTGCAATAGCTGTAGCTGCATCGACTTCCAGAATACCTGCTACCTTCCCAGACATCATCCTTTGAGTTGGGTTTTGATGCTCATTTGCAGCCATAGTTTCAACAAGATTATAAGCCTCAGTATAGCTTTTGGCCCAAAAGGCGCTTCCACTGCTGCATCGAGCATGGGCCGAGATTGGGCCCCCAAACCATTATAGAAACCAGTGATCACCATCCAGTCAGGCATACCATGATGTGGACACTTTCTCAACCTCTCCTTGTAGCGCTCCCAAGCTTGGCACATAGATTCTGTTGGTTGCTGCACAAACTGAGTAAGAGCACTCCTCATAGCTGTAGTCTTCGCCATTGGATAGAACTTCACCATAAACTTTTGTTCAAGATCTTTCCAAGTAGTGATGGACCCAGCTGGCTCAGAATGTAACCAGTCCTTAGCTTTATCCCTCATAGAGAATGGGAAAAGCCTCAGCTTGATAGCCTCATCAGTCACACCAATATATTTCAAAGTACTACAGATCTTGACAAAATTCCTGATATGCATGTTGGGGTCTTCAGTCGCAGCACCTCCGAAAGAAACAGAATTATGCTCCATCTGAATAATGTCCGGCTTGATTTCAAAAGGTTTAGCCTGAATAGCTGCATGAAGGATGCTTGACTGAATGTCATCAATTTTAGGCCTAGAAAAGTCCATAAAAGCGGGATCTGCTGTTGGAACTATACGATCACCCATGATTATTGGTTCTTTCTGCTCACTCTCTTTATCCGAATCTTCAAAATCTATCTTCTCCAGAATATCAAGAACTGAGTCTGTCTCCTCAGCCGTATATAAAGTTCTCTTATGAGTGCGAGAACGTGTTTGCATACACGCTCGCTAGAATACCTGAAACACAACCGGAAACAATAAGTAACACGTCTTAATCAATGAGTCCTAATGACCACTGATGGCAAGTACATAAACTAAACAAATACGCCGAGTCCCCGGCAGCGGCGCCAAAAACTTGTTAGGAACAAAACACGCGCTAATAATTCACGCAAGTATACGCGTTTGCAAGTAATATAGAATAAATTATAGTTTGTTCCCACAGAGACTCAGACTAATTATGTTCAATTAATACTTACTCACCAATATATGATTACTTCTCAATGTCAAGACAATAACACTTAGATTTTATTAACTTATTATTAACTACAATAAACTACGAGAAATAAACACTTAATTGACACTTGAAGTAACAATATTAAACACACATGAGATCATAACTTCATTACTACTTCCTTCAATAGTTATCGTTATTACCCTTAGCTTGTAATGGTGATGATATTAATCGAACAACAAGAAACTGATAAAAGCCAACTTTCGTTGTACTAATACCATTCTACCAAACATCCAAAATTAAGATAGAAGTTGAATAGGCATCAATTATGTTAAGACCCTATATGTCTACAGAATTTGACAACATAACGATTTAAGCACAAGTTGTTCTTTATGATTACACAGGGAAAGTAAAACGGTTATAGTTACCCACTAATCATGCATACACATACATGAAGCTATGCTAGCATGGCAAGTTCTAAACCTCGAGATCTACCGTCGCTTCACAGGAGATAAACAGACTATCTTATATGTTCGCGATGCACATAAGACGAATAAGCACAACCTATGGTAGATATCATACAATCATCACACACTAAGGTATTAAACAACTAACTAAAGAAATCCATAGTAAATCCGTTATGACCCCATGATCACGATTAGCCCATGATAAAACTCATCGTCACCATGGGTTCATATGAAAACATGATAATAACTCACAATATAAACTAATAAAAATACTTATTAAAACCAGAGTACGTCACAAGAGTAATAAGGTTTAAAGTAAAGAAAACTAGCATCCACTGATACAATGAATAAAAGAATCACAAGAAAACGTATGCTTCCTCTTCTTCGTTGTGATGTGCTAAAACGGTCTTCTTCCTTCTCTCCTTGCTCCTCACTTGATACCACCCTCCTGTTAAACGTCTCTGAGAACTACTTATATAGAAGCCCACAAGAACCAGCCGTCTCAGAAGTCCATCAGAATAAGGATTATAAAATTCAGTATTAAAATTCTCATCCCTGAGCGGCCGCCCCAGATTCCTGAGCGGGCGCCCAAGCTCCCAAGCGTCCGCCGAGCATCCTGAGCGGGCGCCCAAGCACCTTCTGAAAAATTCTGAATTCTGCTCCTGATTTTGCTGCGTTCTGCCCCCAACTTTCCACAACCAATGCCAAGCACTTCCCTAGGCTTATTTCTGATGAATTCTTCCTATATACGCAAGTTATACCCTGAAATGCAAAAACACTAGAAAAACGCATCAAATACACAAAATACCTGATTTCAAGACATCAATTCAAGCCATTATAAGACGTCCAAAGTGGTATAAAATTCCACTTATGAATAACTTAGAACTGGAATAATTTAATTTAATAAATTATTGGAGCAAAAACCTTTTGATATAAAATCATTATGATTTTATTTTGATTTATTCAAATAAAAATTGGAAAATTCAGGTATTTATTTGACATCTCGATAAGTCACTATCCAGTTCTCGATAAGAATCGGGAAAGTGTCATATCGATATGTATCTATTCTCTCTCGTGACTTCTCGATAAACAAATCCCAAACGTTTATTTCTAATTATTGACAAGTCATTTATCTTTTTCTATAAATACCCATACATCTCGACATAACCCCTCTGACGCTTTCGAGATCTCAATTTACCTAAATTTTACAAATCTCAACTGTTCCCTCTCATTTCCAACTCTTTCTCTTTCGAATCTCTTACCCACTGAAATTCAAACACTTCAAATGGCAAAAAACACTCCTAGAACTTTTATTTCAAAGGAGGGCACGAATTACCTAGCTTTCACAGATACAAATCAAGCTCCTGATAGCTTCAAGAGCTTTGTCAAGTTTTTGTCTGAGATATACTTTGCAGGTGCCTTAACTACTCACCCCATTATGTACATGGATTTTATCAATGAATTCAGGAACTCGGCTGTGGTTAGGACAGTTGTGCATGAGTCTCAAAATGTATTTCTAGTGGTGAACTGCTCAATTCAAGCCCAACAAGTGGATTTCAATGATATTGATGTCAACCAGGCTCTGGGAATTCCTACTGATAGCATGGTGGAGGTACCTACACAACAAGAGCTAGCTGATTTTATGGACTTCATAAACAACAGTGAAAGGATCAACCTTGCCAGCTTGAACAAGAAATATCTGAGGAGGGAATGGTCATTCCTCTTTGATTCAATAGTGAGAGCCTTCACCTGCAGGAAAAATGGGTATGACAACATATCAAGTGTAGATCAGAAGCTGATGTTCTCCATGGATAACAACAGGCACATTAATATGGGGCTACTGATCCTGGAAGAACTCAGCACAAGGCTCACAATGCCTTTGGCCACAAAAGGTAAGGAAATTTCCTTTCCTAGGTTTATTATGTCTACTTTAAATAATAAAGTACAAGATATGCATTTACTTAATGGTATTGATAGAACCAAAATAGGCAACTGTAAAAAAGTGTCCAAAGTTTTATTTGGTTCTCTAATTACAAACAATAAGGTACTTGTAAGCCTGAGAATCACTACCTTTATGTTAGAAAGATTCAGGACTTACCCACACCCTATAGTTGACATGAGGTCAAATATAACATCTAGTACAGTTACGGCTCCTGTGCCTGTGGAAGTACAAACACGGGATCACCAAAAGGGGCCTTCTACAACTGAGATCCCCTATTCATTACCTTTAGAAACTAGGAAACCAACTACCTCATCCTCTCAAAAAGGTGAGGTGAGTAAAAAGAAGAGAAAGAATGCACCCTTAACAGTAATTACTGAGAGTGGTGAGGAACAAACAGAACATGAGTCTCACCTGGTCAGAAACCCAAAAAAGACCAAGAAAGATGAGTTGACCACTCAAGTGGCCACCTCTGCATCTTCCCAAAAGGATGCAGTTGTAAAAGAAGGATCTAAACATACTCTAGAGGCATCCTCTCAACAGGGTGTTTCTATTGAACAAAGCACTCTCCCTAGTGCACCTTGTAAAGAGTCTACACCATAACTTGAGCACACTGAAGTGTATGAAAGAAGAAATAAGGATGAAACACACATTAAGAGCACATCATTTAAAGCTCCCTCATCTGTTTAAGGGGAGCTACCAATACTCAATTCTCAAATCACTAATCTCATATCTCAAATTTCTTCTACCTATAATGAAACACTTGAATCCACTTCTCAAGTGTTGTCAAAATCAAGTGATACAGTTCAAGAGACTGTGCTCACTACCGTGGAACCACATTCAGTTAGGGGGAGGCTATATTCTGGGGTAGACCTTGATGACACCAATAAAAACACAGGGGTTTCATCAGTTTTAACTGAAGACCCTGTGGCAATACCAAATGCACCTTCATGTGCAAATCAATATTTATAAATTGAAAGGTTTGAGGGTAGTACTCCTGAGGGGGGGGCTATCTAAATCCTCTCCAATTCAATTAGAGGTTCCTCATGTAGGGAAAACTCCCCTCAAAACCCTGGCTGAAATTGCTTTGTCAATGAAGCTAAGAATAAAATTATCGATGATCCAAATATTGGGGAGACAAGTCAAGCACATTCAAGTGTCAGTTCTTTGCAAGAAGAACAAGAGTTTGAGGCCATGGTACATGACAGTAACCCGGTCAAATCCCGTCCAATTCAAATGGTGGTTCCGAATACCGGTGTACAACACACTGTCAAAATAACAGTTTCTACTGTGAATTCAACTATGATTCTAATCATAGGGTTACCTACCACCTCACAACCCTTCAACTCTAACCGAGCATACATCCCATCTACCTCCAACCCCAATCAACAACCTTTTCACCTCATCTCTCAATGGATGCAGGATGCTCAATCTCAGCCAATCATAATGAATGATCTCCTTGTAGACCAATTAGGTGGCCTTGTAAACATCACCCAACAGTTACTCACAACTGACATATCCAATCAGGATTATCAGGCTATCATGGTGTCATATAAAGAAGATGTTGAAAAACAGTAGCACAATATTGTTTATGAAGCTGAGTAGGATGGGAATGTGGATGCTTGGCTAGATTAGAATTTCAGTTTGGGTATGGATGAGGTCTTGGCTAGGTTCAGAGAAGAATATGTTACCATCCTAGGAAACAATGCCAAGACTCTCAGTCCATAGGTAGTATTTGATGCTATTACAGAGGTCTATAAGGCACAAATCAAAGCTTTTCACCTCATTGGTAAAACATTGCAACAGACATTGGATAGTCATTAAGACATGATTAAGAGGTTGATGAAAGATAAACTTGATCAACTTGTACCATCTCAAGTAGAAATTAAAAATAAATTCAACAAATTTGTTGAGCAAATGGCCAGGTTTAATGTGACTAGTATGGAGAAAAGCATCAAAAACTTAAAGCAATCCTTTCTGACTCTTCATGAAGTTGTCCAAAATCAAATCACTAGCAACAGTGATACAAAGGTCAAGTTGGAGCAAGTTCACCAATCCAGGTATGAACCCTCAGCCTTATTAATGGAGGGAATCAAAAAATCTGTTCAAACCACTTTTGGTGCTCCTCTCTCATCAAGCTCACAACAACTAATCTCCACTTCAACCAATCTACAAATCCAGTCTCTACAACAACAAGTCTCCACTCTTCAAGCCTCTAATGATTCACTTATATCACAGGTCACTGCTCTCACTACTTTTATGCAGAGTCAACAAAATGATATAAGGTCCCTAGTAGACTCCCAGAAACATATATAAATGTAGAATTCTATCTTTTTGGGAGCTATTATGGGTGCCTTAAATATTCCTCTACCTGCATTGTCGGAAGCTGTAAGGCCAGAAATTCCTAGTCCTCTGCTCCTTCCTGCTACCAAGACTAAGCGGGAGATAGAAGTTAGAATTCAACAATCAAAAGAAGCTGGACTGCAATCAAGAGAACTGGAAAATCTACATCACACTCTGGCCAAAGCTGTACCATAGTTAAAATTTCTCCAGATGTTAGTAAAGATAGACTCCAAAAAGCTGCAGAAGGACCCTGGAAAGACAAGGAGTTCAATGAGCTACTAATTGCGCTAAGAGTCCCTCTTCACAATAACTACATCACTTACAAGAGAGCATTGGTCAACAATAACTTTATGAGAGTGCTGATTGTAAAGAATGGAAACTTTTTGAAGAAAAAAGGATAGTTGCCAATGACAATGATTATGGCTTTTACAGGTGTTTACATGTGTCTCTCTCAAATCTTCCATCGATGAGAGTATCTGAGCTGGATGTCATAATTGATAGAGGTAATCCAGTTATTCCAGAGGACACCCAATTGTTTAATGAACTCTAGAAGCAAGGGGTGGCCTACATATGTCCTCAAACCCGAAAGTGCAAATACTTCACAATTCCCAAAAACTGTGTTAGGGGTAATCTCAGATTAATCATGACATTAAAAACTGAACTCAAGATAAAAAAGAAGAAAACAGATGAAGATGAGGAAGTGATAAGGATTATGGGAAGATACTTATAAAATGCTGAAATCATGTTTCCAAACACTCAATTTAACACCAAAGATGACTTGGATGATGATGAGCAGAAGAATGATGAGCAAAATACTCCTGGATCATATCCAAGTCAATCTACCCGAGCAACCGGAAGTAAGAAGAAGAGGGATGATGGAAAGAAAAGAGATGAAAGTAGGAGAAAGAAAAGGGGAGGAGAAGAAGGTTCCAAAAAATATACAACAAATCTAAATATCACAAACTCAAGCCACCAAACCTAGCCAAACACCATCTCAACCAATTCTACCTCAAAAGCTAAAATTCTTGTATTAACAAACTGCAAACACCTTACTCAAGATACCAATCAGATCCAGCCATATCACATTAAAGAAAATCACAAACCTACCTTCATTAAAGCCTCCAACCATAACTCACTTCAAGGTTGTTGGAAGAAAACCAAGGAAAATGCAAGCTGGTGTTAGGGTCATCTAGAACTATTTCAATTAAAATGATTTTTTGCCTCTAAACACGAGCAATACAGATGATGATCATTTTCAACAACTATCTGAAGAAATTATCAAATTATGTGTTGTCTCTTTAGCAGAAGTCAGAATCTACTATTTGGATGGCTCCTTCATATTGCTTAGCAGGGGAGTAATGGAAACTTTTTCAACCACATAATTGAAGAGGGTAATTAGCTTAATGAAGTACAAGGATACAAGTACTAGGATGTGGAAGGCTGTGATGTCTGAATATTTGAGAGAAAGGAATGAAAGACATGCAAGATTGAAGGCTGAAAAGGAAGAAAGGGATATGATGTATACTAAAGAAATAGAGATGTTTGAATAGAGGTCAAATGAACTCAAGGCAAGGGGGTTGAGTAGAATATCAAAAGATGAATATTTTATGAACATTCAAACTGGAAGATTCTCAAGATTCAGAGTTGGCTACCTAAATGGTTACTCATTGGATGAATGGCTCAAGTTGGTAGAAGCTCTAAGAGGGACATAAATAATTGAAAAACTTCAAGTACTAGTGAATCTCAAGGACCTCATTAGTAAAGAACCGGGCTGTGAAAAATTCACTTGATGGTTGTAACTGTTGAATTTATGTAATCATCAAATGTATAAAAATTTGTATTTGTCAATCTGTTAGTTCTTTTGTAATTATTTTAGCTTAGGGTTAGTCATATTATCATACATGAATTTGCGATAATCAATCTTCTAACAAATTGGCGGAGATTGTTATGCAAGACATGCATATACAATAACAAGACTAAGTCACATTGACGATCCTGAGATTTAGTTGTTTGATTATCAATTTTATATTTTGTATTGTATTACTTGAGTCTGTAAAAAGGTTAAAAGATTAGACTGGAGTATTTTTCTGTGAACATATTCAAGCTAAGGAATAAACTCTGGAAAAATATCAAGCCATGATAATGCCTCAAAGAAAAGTGTAGAAGCTTGGAGTTGAATAAAACTGTTTTATGAAAAATATTTTAAGTCAAGATATCAACAAGTCACAGATCAAGCAATATCGAGAAATCATTCGAGAAGTCCAGAATGACTTATCGAGAAGTCCAAAATGGCTTATAGAGAAGTCTATGAGATATCGATAATTCAAATAAAAATGTAGAGAACTCGAGATATCGACAAGTCATTTCTGCATGTAGAGAACTCAAATATATCGACAAGTCAAATGAAGATGTGGAGAATTGGAGATATCGATAAGTCAATTTCTCATTAAATATCTCAGAGATATCGACAAGTCAAAATGTATATAGAGATATCAAAGATATCGACAAGTCAATTCTACATGTAGAGATCTCAGACATATCGACAAGTCATTTCATATGCAAAGTTCAAGAGACCTCGACAAGTCAAATATACCTATAGAGAACTCAGTTTCTCGATAAGTCATTATACTTATCAAGATGTCACTTCTCTATAGAACAAACTGGAGATCTCGATATGCCTCCCAAGTATAGGATGCAAACAAGTTGAATATTCAAGATTATCATTCAACAAATGATCAGTCAACTACATTAAAAAGTCTACAAATTGGTTGGGAGAATACAAGATCTAGGGTCAAGATTAACTGGACAAAGGATGGTCACAGACCTGTAAGATTCTGCACAGATTTGCTAAGCTAGAAATGGAAATAGAAAAAGGTTGCTTTAAAAAGTAGTTTAATACATTTTAATGCAGGTCTTGTAAAGTCGTGCTGCTAGTGTATAAAGCATGCACTAGTCCTAATGTTAGTAGTAACAAATAAATTCATATCTTCTTGTATTCTCTCAAAAAATAATGTTGGGTCACACACACTGTAGAAGGGGGTTGAATACAGTGTTTATCACAATCAAATCGAATTAAAGAACACAAGTAACAGAAAAAAAAGCTTTATTAAACTCTGTTACAATATGAAACTGTCCTCTCTCAGTGATGAACAAATTATCACGAGAGCTGCTAGGGTTACAATAAATAATAACTTCGATTATGATAACACTTATAGTGTAAACCTTATGTCTGTGTTTATATACTACACCGTTACAAGATAATCTCTAATTGATATGGAATATAATTCTGCTTCCTAAAATATATCAACTAGTTATCTTTTCTTCCAAGTATTCTATTCTTCATAGAATTCCTTCTTCATGCATATCTCTTCTTGCGTTTGTCTTGATCTTCTTTCCTTTTAATCAGCCGTCTTCCTTATCTGAGAGTCTCCTTAAGTCCTGATATTATCTTCTGATAAATATCTCCTGATAACTTAAGTTCTGACAACTTAAGTTCTGACTTCAGTATAAGTGCTGATTTCCAGTTAAGTACTGATTTGTCCTGTTTAAGTAAGATCTGAAAACTAAACACAAATCATATTAGACATGACATTATCAAATATATCTAACAATCTCCCCCAACTTGTAAATTAGCATAATATACAAGTTTAACTGATATTTGATGATGTCAAAAATATTAAGTACAAATGCATGAGAATTTGACTAGATAACTACAACTTACAGTTCTTGTAGCTTTACCATCTTTAACTTCTGATAACAGCTTCAGTCTGTATACACATCAGAATTTGAGCAGTTGTAGATCTTGACTTGGCTTCAATTACTGATCTCTTTGATGTCAGGAGTTGTTCTGAGATAGTTCTTTAATAAACATCTCTCATCATATTTAAATTCATCAATCATCCTCCTTTCAACATTCTCCAATTCAACTGTATCTTCGCCAATTTGAAAGATAGCAGCCCTGAGATCATTTATTCTAGCTTTTCTTATGTCCTGATTTAGTCTGATCAAATATGCCTTGTCAGACTCAAGACTGAATTCCACATCTTTATAACCCAGAAAGGTAGTTATAATCTTAGCAGAATTAGGCTTCATCTTGACAATATCACCCTTGTGATCTCTGTACTTGGGATAGTATGTGCTGTCAGACTTCACAGAATAAAGCTTCTTCCGTCTCTGAATTTGAGTCTTCAAATAATTTGCAGAACCATCTGTTAATTTGTTCTTTACATGAAGTAAGAATAGAACATGTTCTAGTTCCTCATAATACTTCAGTGGTATAGCATTCTGTCTAATATGGTATACCCTTCCATCTGTCATAAAATATAACAAGATGTGTTCTTTCAAGAAGGTATGGTAAACCATCTGTACAGATTCAAGCTGATTCAATCTTTCAGGAGTTGCTCCAACACCTGGTTCACTTAATGAAGTTGGATCATTGGTTGTGTTCTGAATTCTTCTTTCATCAACACTACCCAATCCAGATTTATCTCTTGCTTCTTTTCCTGTAACCTCTCTTGCTTCAAAACCACTTGTTGCAGTCTTCAAAGGTTGAGTCTGTTTAGCTTTGGTGAATCCTGGTAGGAGTAACTTTGAAGGTATAACATGAGCAATGTCAGAGGTTTCCTTTTCCTTATCTTCTGATATCAAGCCAACTTGGGCTATGTCAGAGGTTGCTTGCTTCAGTGTCATATCAGAACTTACTATATCTTGACTCTGAACAACTTGAGCCATGTCAGAGGTTGTTTGAGAAATCTTCCTTGAAATCAGAGTAAGATTAGCATCTTTATCAGATATTTCTTCATCCATAGCAGGCATATAAACCTTTACAGGTTCACCAACTTTTTCTTTGCCCTTGGACCTTGGATCTATCTCCATTTGTGATTTGGCCTTAGTTGCCTCAGGATTTATCCTTTCTTTTATCACAATGCCTTTAGCCTTAGGAATTTTCTTTTCAACAACAGAAGCTTCAGATTTAGAGTTGACTTTTTCTAACTTAAGTCTAGCTTCTTCTTCCTTTAGGCTCTCAAAGTCCATTCCTGGATTTTCTTTCAGAAATAACTGTCTTGAAATTTCCTCATCAAGTTCCAGATGTTCATCAGAACTTATCCTTTTACCAGTATTAGAACTTATTCTTCTCCCAGTATCAGAACTTGTTCTTTGACTTGTAGTTCTAGTTCTACTTGATGAAAGACCTTTACCTTGACCATGACCTCCACCCATTCCAGAGTTTCCCTGGTCATCTTTCCCATCATCCTTTCCCTTCAGTGTCTTAATAGGTTTGCATTTGGACTTAAATATTGTAATATCCGGGATATATCGTGTAATTATTTTTGCTAATAAATAATTATTATATGTGTTCAGTATCTATTCTGTGAATTATTTGTTAAGTGTTATATAAAAAAATATAATATTAATTGAGTATTTTAAATTTTATATGTCCAAAATAAAATATAGATAATTGTCATATCTTCCTAATTATTTTTATGTTGATTTATGAATTTATAGGAATTATATGGATTTTATAAAATCTTTTTCCGAGTATTTAAAAACTATTTTATAAAACCGGGAACCAACCGACGTCATCCGTTTTTACGTTTTTATAACCCGAAACTCTTCGGAGAACTCCTTCCTAACCTAATTGCAATATTCCGAGCATTTTCCATGTTTCGACTTTTTCGATCCGGCCTACAGTTTGTCTTGCGCGGGTCCCGGCGCAACATTTTCGATACATTATTTGTTTCGGTAAATCGATAAAACTCGTATTTTTGATAAACGGGATCTTTTTATTAAACTATCCAAATTATCACCTCGTAATACGTGTAACCAGGCGCTGAGACCAAGACCGCAGTACAAATTGTACTAATTTGGATAATTATCCCGAAAACCGGTACCGTTTGGATCAGTTTTTATAAATAAACGTACCATTTTATATCCGGAATGATCCAACGGGATACTAATTTTCCGTAATTATAAATAGCATTTACCGTATTTTATTCCATATAAAAATCATTTACAGTCAGCTAAATATATAATTTTCCAGAGGAAAACTCTAATTTCATAAAACCTTCTGAGAATCAAACTATAATTTCATGGTGTTAGTGAAATCCGTTTGGAAAGTTGGAGTAACCAAATCGAAGGTCTTGAGGAGTACTTTCAGATTCTGTGAACCATATACCTGCAGAAATAAAGGTTTATTTTCTATATTTTTTATTATTTTCGAATTATTTTTAATAAAATTATAAATTTATGTTCAGATGATTGTTTAAATGATTTGATGATTGCATGTTGTAGAGCTTGTTTTCCTGATGATTTTCATATTTCATATGTCTGATTTAGAGTTCAATAACATGCTCAAAATTGAGTTTAATTTTCGAATTTCAAAAGTAGGGTTTATAACCCGTATGAATGTTTTCAATTGAAATTTGGGGCTTTTTAATTTAGGGATTATTAGCTGTCGATTTATAGTGGGTTGTGTTCCTTATGAAATTTGCAATCGATTGGTATATAGCTCGTTAACCGAGGATTAGTGAATCGAAGGGAGTTATGTTTTTAAATTTTCGATGTTTCGCAGGAAACTGGCGATGTTCTTGGTCAATTTCCCGCCAAGTCTGGGGTTATCAGAATGTTTTGATTGCATAAATAGATTCCTGGTGATGGGTAGAAATGATCTGGAGGAGATGGAGGGGTGACGGTGCCGGAGACGAGTTCTTCGGCGAACCCGTCATTTTTCCGGCGACTAAACTGCAAAATTGCAGTTTAGTCCCTGAATTATTGAAGATGGTGAAGTTTAGTCCCCCAGGTTTCCAAAACTTGCAGAAATAGGATTCCTGTTTTAAAAATATTCAAAAATCATATTTCCTATTTTTTTTTATTATCAAAAATTCATTTTTAATTTCTAAAAATTCCAAAAATTATTATTTTAATTCCAAAAATTATTTTTAATTTAAAAATAAATCTGAATTAACTAGTTAATTAATTTCAGTTAATTTGTAATTGATTAATTGCTCAATTAATTCGAAAATTAATTGATTAATTGATTTAATTAATTATTAATTGATTTTAATTAATTATTTAATTAGATTTAATTATTTAAAAATGATTTAAAAATGATTTAAAAATTCCGAAAAATAGTTTCGAGCTTTAAATTATTTTCAAGGCTCGATAATTATTATAAAATTGTTTTGAAGCCAGATTTGGCCAACCGAACCCTGTTTATTACTCCGAAATTGATCCAACGACCCGTTTTAATTCCAAAAATTGTTTTAAAAACCTGTTTATGACCCGAGACTTCTTTATAAATGATATATCATTGATTGTTTGACGTGGTATGTGCTATATGTGACTTGTTGGTTAACTGTCGGTCTATATATTCGATGTTTACTTGTTTATAGTATAACTTTCAATCCGTTAATCGGATTTGGGTAAAATTAAGGGTAGATAGAAGTATGTCGAATAGAATCGTATGAGTTGAATATTGATAGATGCTAATAATATGTGAGCAGAAGAGGCAAGGCGTAGGAAAGGAAAACAGATAGTCGAGGAGTAAGACAGTTGTGATTGAAAGTGAGTGCAGTATAGCAAACTAGTACCAGGCAAGTGTTCTGAACTTTCTCGAGATATATTGTAGTTGATTGATAGTCCTGTTTTATATTACAGGTGCTTTGAAGTACTGAACCCTAAACCCTGATTCCAGTTACTGATCTTGAGCCGTAAACCTGATTCTTTCTAGACCATTGATTAATTTATACCCAAATACGAACCTCAAATATACGATACTACTCCACAAATACATACAAACTAAATATCAAACACTGAACCAAATTGCTTACACATTCAAACCATTGTATCTTATGCTTTGAAAGACCAATTTCTTGAAACCTTGAAATATTGATTCCTTTGTTATTCAATTCTTTCATTACCTAACATCCAAGCTTTGAAAATGCCATATTGATCCTTATGCAGATTGAAACCATTTCATTTTGAACTTCCAATGTTGTTAATGATTCTGTTTATTGCTTATTACTGTTTATTCAGTTATTATGTTAGAATTGGATTGTTTTTATAAAATTATGGACCAGATTCGTGGTCAGACCATATAATGGTCAAGTTAGGCCAATGTGTGCCTTGGATCCAGTAGTTAGAGCAGTGCTGTGTGCTTTGCTCGGGATTAGTGCATGACTGATCAGCAGCCTAACCTTGGTTTTTAAAATGAAAATATAATATCCAATTCTAAATCATAATTTATTGTTCACTTGATATCATAACTCTTTTCACTTGATGATCATTATTCTCAATTTTGTCATTGTGACTTGCTGATCTAGTTAGCTCATTTATGCGATGTTGTTTATGTTCTTTTCCAGTTAAGAAGAAACCAGTTGGTAGCATAAATCCCCAGTCCAGCACGAGAGCTAGGGATTCAGGTTGATCGAGTTAAGCTAGTAGGTTTCTTTTGGGATAATTTGAGTTTGTAACAGTTTGTAATAATGTTTAATACTCAGTTCTGAGATTGGATAGTTGGGATTTGAACGGTTTGTAATATAAGTGTGTGTTTGGCTTGTGTGCATACTTTAACCTGTTGCGGTTCGTGGTAGTTGGTAAGTAGGGTCACTGCATATTATTATTATCTTTATTATTGTTATAAGCAGGTTAAAAATAAGGTGTGTGTGTGTGGACCCCAAACTTCTAACCCGGGTTTGGAGGGCGTCACAGGTTTGGTATCAGAGCTACAGGTTATAAGTCACTGACACAAGCCTAGATTGCCGGGAATGGGTAGAGGGCTAGGATTAGAAGTAAGGAATAGAAAGATAGAACGTCGAGAGGTTGAGTGTTACAGTATAACAGGTATTAGTATAATTCGCGTCATGGTTCGAGATTCTTATATTGCGATATGATTTCAGATAGTAGCAATGGCCGACTCTTTCATCCCCGTATCAGCTGATCACTCAGAGCCTTCAGTTGGAGTACCATCTTCAGATCCACGTCCTGTTGTTCCACCAATGTTGGCTATTCTACCTCCACTTGTGTTGCAGCCCGTACCACTGCAGGCTATTCCACCCCCAGACATGAGGCCACCTATCAGAAGACCCCCACCTGCTGATTCAGGCTTTACTGGTCATCCAGTTACTAGAGTACCTTTCTAGTTCTCTTCCTATCCTGTCCCATATCATCAGTTTGAGGCTTGCCTTATGGAGCAGCGATTCCTACAGGGTCAGATTCAGGAGTTATTGCATATCATGCGTACCAGAGAGGTTGGGAGTGGTGAGAGGTGACTCAGAGAAAGGCTCCAGGCGTTTCGCAGAGCAGCTGTGGTGAGGATTGCTGAGGCTACACATGAGGACATCAACCCTGATTTTCAAGTTGAGTGGGCTAAGTGGGTTCTAGAGGAGCTTGAGGAGATTGGAGGTCCAGACTTGCCATGAGTCCCAGATCCAGAGATGGAGATGCTGATCAGTGTTGTTATGGGTGTGTAGTAGGTACAGTAGTGTGTAGTGTGTATTAGTAGACTTTTGGGTTGTATTTATAGACTAGCTATGATGACTAGTGAGTAGGTTGTTGTACCCTTTTCGCTTTTACTTCCGAAGCGTCTTTACGTTTGTACTACCCAAAACTTTTGATCTATATATATCAGTACATTTTCCTTTCCAGCACTGTCATTTACTTTACTACACCTGTTTTACTTTACCTTATTTATTGCACCAGTTATACCCCTGTGATACCATGTACCCTGTTCCCTTAATTGTTTATATTCTGTAAAGAAGCATGCAATTTACTTAGTTCAACTGTTACAACTATTTTCAAAAAGAGATATTTCTGTTTTACAAAACTTTTCTTTTATGCAAAGGATTTGATTTAAAAGCTAAATAAGTTGTTTGATTCTTTACAGAAAAATGCCTCCCAGAAGAAATACCCGCACCAACACCCAGAATGAAGAAACCAACAACAACAATAACAACCAAGATGATACAAACCAGAATGCAAACCTAGGACCCATAGACCCAGCAATAGCCCAGATTCTCCAAATCTTGGCCTAACAAACAGTTCACCTGGCACATTCAAACCATTGTATCTTATGCTTTGAAAGACCAAATCCTTGAAACCTTGAAACATTGATTCCTTTGTTATCCAATTCTTTCATTACCTAACATCCAAGCTTTGAAAATGCCATATTGATCCTTATGTAGATTGAAACCATTTCATTTTGAACGTCCAATGTTGTTAATGATTCTGTTTATTGCTTATTACTATTTATTCTGTTATTATGTTAGAATTGGATTGTTTTTATAAAATTGTGGACCAGATTCGTGGTCATACCATATAATGGTCAAGTTAGGCTAATGTGTGCCTTGGATCCAATAGTTAGAGCAGTGCTGTGTGTTTTGATCGGGGTTAGTGCGTGACTGATCAGCAGCCTAACCTTGGTTTTTAAAATGAAAATATAATATCCAATTCTAAATCATAATTTATTGTTCACTTGATATCATAACCCTTTTCACTTGATGATCATTATTTTCAGTTTTGTCATTGTGACTTGCTGAGCTAGTTAGCTCATTTGTGCGATGTTATTTACGTTCTTTTCCAGTTAAGAAGGAACTAGTGGGTAGTGCAGATCCCCAGTCCAGCGCGAGAGCTAGGGATTCAGGTTGATCGAGTTAAGCTAGTAGGTTTCTTTTGGGATAATTTGAGTTTGTAAAAGTTTTTAATAATGTTTAATACTCAGTTCTGAGATTGGATAGTTGGGATTTGAATGATTTGTAATATAAGTGTGTGTTTGTCTTGTGTGCATACTTTAAACTGTTGCGGTCCGTGGTAGTTGGTAAGTAGGGTCACTGCATATTATTATTATCTTTATTATTGTTATAAGCAGGTTATAAATAAGGTGTTTGTGTATGGACCCCAAACTTCTGACCCGGGTTTGGAGGGCGCACAAGTTTGGTATCAGAGCTACAGGTTATAAGTCACTGACACAAGCCTAGATTGACGGGAATGGGTAGAGGGCTAGGATTAGAAGTAAGGAATAGAAAGATAGAACGTCGAGAGGTTGAGTGTTACGGTATAACAGGTATTAGTATAATTCACGTCATGGTTCGAGATTCTTATATTGCGATATGATTTCAGATAGCAGCAATGGCTGACTCTTTCATCCACGTATCAGCTGGTCACTCAGAGCCTTCAGTTGGAGTACCATCTTCAGATCCACATCCTGTTGTTCCACCAGTGTTGGCTATTCTACCTCCACCTGTGTTGCAGCCCGTACCACTGCAGGCTATTCCACCCCCAGGCATGAGGCCACCTATCAGAGGACCCCCACCTGCTGATTCAGGCTTTACTGGTCATTCAGTTACAGGAGTACCTTTCCAGTTCTCTTCATATGCTGTCCCATATCATCAGTTTGAGGCTTGCCTTATGGAGCAGCGATTCCTACAGGGTCAGATTCAGGAGTTATTGCATATCATGCGTACCAGAGAGGTTGAGAGTGGTGAGAGGCGACTCAGAGAGAGGCTCTGGGCGTTTCACAGAGCAGCTGCGGTGAGGATTGCTGAGGCTACACATGAGGACATCACCCCTGATTTTCTAGAAGAGTGGGCTAAGTGGGTTCTAGAGGAGCTTGAGGAGATTGGAGGTCCAGACTTGCCATGAGTCCGAGATCCAGAGATGGAAATGCTGATCAATGTTGTTATGGGTGTGTAGTATGTACAGTAGTGTGTAGTGTGTATTAGTAGACTTTTGGGTTGTATTTATAGACTAGCTATGCTGACTAGTGAGTAGGTTGTTGTACCCTTTTTGATTTTACTTCCGAAGCGTCTTTACGCTTGTACTACCCAAAACTTTTGATCTATATATATCAGTACCTTTTCCTTTCCAGCACTGTCATTTACTTTACTGCACCTATTTTACTTTACCTTATTTATTGCACCAGTTATACCCATGTGATACCATGTACCCTGTTCCCCTAACTGTTTATATTCTGTAAAGAAGCATGCAATTTACTTAGTTCAACTATTACAACTGTTTTCAAAAAGAGATATTTCTGTTTTACAAAACTTTTCTTTTATGCAAAGGATTTGATTTAAAAGCTAAATAAGTTGTTTGATTCTTTACAGAAAAATGCCTCCTAGAAGAAATACCCGCACCAACACCCAGAATGAAGAAACCAACAATAACAATATCAACCAAGATGATACAAACCAGAATGCAAACCCAGAACCCATAGACCCAGCAATAGCCCAGATTCTCCAAATCTTGGCCCAACAAACAGTTCACCTGGCGTATTCAAACCATTGTCTCTTATGCTTTGAAAGATTAAATCCTTGAAACCTTGAAACATTGATTCCTTTGTTATCCAATTCTTTTATTACCTAACATCCAAGCTTTGAAAATGTCATATTGATCCTTATGCAGATTGAAACCATTTCATTTTGAACGTCCAATGTTGTTAATGATTCTGTTTATTGCTTATTACTGTTTATTCTGTTATTATGTTAGAATTGGATTGTTTTTATAAAATTGTGGACCAGATTCATGGTCAGACCATATAATGGTCAAGTCAGGCCAATGTGTACCTTGGATCCAGTAGTTAGAGCAGTACTGTGTGCTTTGCTCGGGGTTAGTGCGTGACTGATCAGCAGCCTAACCTTGGTTTTTAAAATGAAAATATAATACCCAATTCTAAATCATAATTTATTGTTCACTTGATATCATAACCCTTTTCACTTGATGATCATTATTCTCAGTTTTGTCATTGTGACTTGCTGAGCTAGTTAGCTCATTTGTGCGATGTTGTTTATGTTCTTTTCCAGTTAAGAAGGAACCAGTTGGTAGCGCAGATCCCCAGTCCAGTGTGAGAGCTAGGGATTCAGGTTGATCGAGTTAAGCTAGTAGGTTTCTTTTGGGATAATTTGAGTTTGTAAAAGTTTGTAATAATGTTTAATACTCAGTTCTGAGATTGGATAGTTGGGATTTGAACGGTTTGTAATATAAGTGTGTGTTTGGCTTGTGTGTATACTTTAACCTGTTGCAGTCTGTGGTAGTTGGCAAGTAGGGTCACTGCATATTATTATTATCTTTTTCATTGTTATAAGCAGGTTAAAAATAAGGTGTGTATGTGTGGACCCCAAACTTCTGACCCGGGTTTGCAGGGCGCCATAATTACTTTCTCCCCCTTTTTGGCATCAGCAGGTAAAAGCAGAGAGAGAAGCAATTCCACTGAGGATTGGATCTCATTGAGTTGATTTTGATGAGAAGCTTGATTCTTCAGAATGTCATCAATCTGAGCCTGTTGCTTCTCCTGTGTTTTCTCAATATATTCAATTCTCTCAAAGGTAGGTTTGAAAAACCTTTTCTTGTCCAGCTTGGCAACCATATCTTGCTGATTTAAGGATTCTTGAATCTTGTCTACCTTGGCCTGAGTTACATATTGTTAACTTTGAAGGTGTCTTGTACTGAGTGCAGTAACTCTGAGCTGTGTCTTGAAATCATCATTTACTAGCATCTCATCAGCTTTTTCCAAGTGTTCAGCAAGTATGTTTGAAGTAGGAACAAAATCAACTTTGTTCCATTCCTTGGTCCACTCCCTTCCTCTAGGAGTTTCACTCCAAGGTACTGGTGCATCTCCTCTAACAAATTTTTTAACTAAATCAGCTTTTGAAGGAGCTTGTAGAGGTCCATGCCCAGATGGACCAGCTGCATCAGCATCTACAGTGGCAGCAACTTCACCAGTAACTTCATCATTAGTAGCATCAGAACTTATAGAATTAGCATCATCAACTTCTTCTGATAAAAGAATAGTATGAGTGGTTATTGAGGCTTCAACATCATCCTCTAAGTGCTGATCTCCAACTAAGTTCTGATCAACAGCCAAATCTTGATGCCCACCTAAAACCTGATTTTCATCATCCAGATTCAGAATAGGTGTAGTAGGAATATCATCATTAAAATCAGCATCCAGAATTGGGGTTGTTGGTGGAGTGATTTGAGCTGGTGGAGCTTCCAAGTACAGAACCTCAGGCACAATCAGGTTGTAAATATCAATCTCACCACTTGTGCCTGGGTCTTCATTATGTACTGGTTCATTTACAGGATACACAGAAGGAGTAGGCAGTCTGTCTTGAGTAGTTTCTAGTTGTGCTGAAGGAAGTAATTTAACAATAATTGATTCTGTTGGGATCAGAGATTCCTGACCCCCTTCCTCAGCTGCTTCCTCCAGAGTTTCTTCAGAATGTGATGTTACACTGATAGCCCTCCCGGCTCTTTGCTTTTTATGTCTCTTTGCAGAACTAGAGACTTTGGGAGCTTCATCAGAATTTAGCTTTCTAAGCCTTTTTAGGGGCCTAGAACTCCCAATTTCAACATCCTTCTGAGAAGAGACCTTCTCAGCTTCTACAACAACGGGTTCTGATACAGGAACATGTTCCTCACTGTCTGACTCATCCCTCAGAACAATCCTCCTTCTCTTCTATTTTGTTTGAGATACAGTCTTTGTCCTCTTAGGTTTGGAAGATGAAGGCCTCACAGGATGTGCTGATGGTGAAGGTTGAGATGTCTGTGATGGTTTAAAATATGTCCTGATGGAGGGTTGAGTAGGTTGAGGTTGGGAAGTTTGAGGTGTAGGTGTGGTATGTTCTAATGGTTGGTATGGTGGCTGGGATGTGCTGGTGGGTTGAACATCAGGGTAAACAGATGTGTAGGTTTGAGGATCAACATTTACAAGAATTTGTTTTACAGACTGAGGTATCTGTAAGGGTCTAACCACTTTCTTCTTAATGTCAGCATTTAACAAATCATTAAAAGCCCTTTTTGCAAGCTTAAAAGGTGGAATTGAATCAGTGGTAGGTTGGGGTTCATCAGCACAATAAAAATTATATATAAGCGGACATAATCTAGCAAAGTATACTACATTCCTATCCTCTGTCATCCTATCCCCTATGAATCCTAGCACATCACTTGCAAAATCAAAGTGAGTTTGATGAATAAGAGCATACCCGATTTGCTGACTCATAATTGGAATGACATCAAAGTTGGAGCACTTATTGGCGAATGCCTTAGTGATACAATCGAAGAAAAAGCTCCATTCCTTCCTGATATTTGCCCTTTTCAACTGTCCAAGCTTGCCCAAACTTTTCTTATAGCCCAAACTGGCCATGAGCTGCTGAAGAACAGGGTCCTCCACTGTTGAAAAAGTACAGCCTTCTGGTAAGTGAAGAGCTTTACGAACTGCTCCAGGAGTAACCACATGCTCAACATCATTGACTTCAAATACGATGCTTGGAGTACTAGTAGCACTACCATCATCAAAAATCCCAGTCCGCCAAAACGTCAGAACTTGTTGGCTTGAAATAGTTTGAGGTTGGGTCAAAGCATACCCAATCTCACTATTTGCCAAAAGATCTTGCATAAAGTGCAAATCTGATGGAGCTTCAGCCTTGTTCAAGATTGCAGCATAGTTGTTTGGTACAAACTTGGCTCCATCAATAATTAAATCCTTGGGTGCCATGAGAAATAAGTGAGAAATAAAATTGCCTGTAAGGTGTTTGATAAAATGTCTGCAAAGAAACCGTCAGTAAAAAGTGAGAGAGAATAAGAAAAGAGAGAGTGGAATAAAACTGAAAATAAAAGATTTAAAAGTCTTTTATCTCTTTTACTTAGATACCCCACGTGACAGCAGTTAAAAAGTAGTGGAACAGACCTTTACACCTGTCAAACATGCAGCAGTTAAGGAAAAAATTAATGGGCACGGTAAATAAACAATTATTACTTATTACATGCAGTTTTTCAAGGAGAAAAACCGTCCCACTACCCAAGTAATCCCATTAAATAAATGATTATTACTGCTTTATCTCTCATAAACCAATATTCAAAAAATATGACCGTTGAGGTATTGACCAAAAATAAACCAAGTAAATAAATACTACCACGTCAGCATCAGAACTTGATTATTATCAGAATTTAAAAGGTCATCAGAACTTGATTATTATCAGAATTTAACTGGTCATCAGAATATGAAATGACTCAGAGACAAAATCTTGCAATAAAGTAAAATTTCATTAATATATCAAATGAATACATTTCATGAAACTTAAATTACATGCATTAAATTACAAGATTGCCCTAGTCTAAAATCTCTAACATCAACAGCCTTAGTCCTAGTCTAAAAGACTGACAAAGCTGATAGTGAAGAGAAACAGGAGGATTGCAATTAATCCTTCTTCTTCCTATCTTCAATAAAAAGAATAGCAAGAAGAATGATTCTCTCCTGCTAACGAAGAGAATGGAGATGAAGATTTCTTTGGACAATCAACAAGTCATTTTGAATGATTTTTGGAAATTGAATCAAGAGATTATAAGGAATGTTGTTGATAGGATATGCAGTCGGAATTCCATTTCGAAAAATATGCACAGTTTCGGTGCCATAGTTGTAAAACCAACCACACTGAGCCATTGTTTGAGAAAGAATTGATTTTTACTGAAAGATTATTGGTCAGTTATATAGACAAGGGAAGACCAAGGGATGCAGGGAATGTGAAACGAATAGAAGTAAAGCCTCGTCTCCCTAGACTGATGAGTAATAATGACAGCCATTGGAAGCTTAAAACAGGAGTTAATGAGCACACGAAACAATTAAAAATTATTGTGCATATATGAGTACCAATAACCCAAATTATGTTCACTGTTTATATCTCACCCAAACATATTCTGATTTTAAATATGACTGTTTCAGATTGAACCACAAATAAGTCAAGTAAAGAATCAGGATTTAATATCAGAACTTAGACTTATATCAGAACTTAACAGTCATCAGAACATGACTCCTTAACTCGAAAAGTGAATGCCTATTTCTGTAATTCTTCACACAAATACTGATTTCGTTTCTTCAAAACTTAATCATTATAATTTCCATCATTACTTGTCCTCAGAATATATGCAACTGACACTTAAACTGTTCATCTAAAATAACATTTATCACCACAGTAATTTTCATCATTCATATGGAGTGTATGTGTGTGCAGTAAGCTAAATATCAGATAAAGATTAAAGTCTGATTCACTTCAGTACATCTTAGGAATAAGGCATAACTAAGAACTTTGCTCAAAATCTATCATTATTCTGAAGTCTACTATAGAATGAGTTCATGCATGAGTCCACCTCAACTATTTTGTGCTCATTTTATGCATCTTTTGAAATTCCATTTTACAGTGGCTTCTCAGTGTAAGTGAGTGACGACTGCTTATCAGAATTTATGCTATTATCAGAGTATTTCTCCAGTAACCATAGAGTGTGAAAAGTCACCAAGAATATATTTATTTTGCTTTTCTAATGCATATAACTTAATACCAGCAATGCACTTGGGTCTTCCCTTCCACATTTTTACTCTAGATCTCAAAGGAGTACCTGATTTTTATTTCTTTTCTTTTCTTTTCTTTTTCTTTTGATAAGTGAGGCTTATCAGCATTTAGTACATTCACCAGATTTATTAACATCAGAACTTAACAGATAAGAAGCACTATTCTAGTTTTTGACTTGGTAATAAGATACACAAAGTAAACTTAACTAAGCTCAATATCAGAATTTGCTTGTGTTAAAAGATTTTCACATAAACAATTACTTCAAACATGGTATTTTTAGAATATTAAAGACTACTAGTTCAGGATCTAGCACAATTATCCTCATTGGATTGAATAGTCACAGAGATATGCATATCACTATCCGAGTTTAGAAATTCACATCAGACAACAATTAGCACTTAAGAAAATTTCAATTGAAGCACAGAATATACAAAGATAGTAATATCTATAAATACTGATCATAAAATTTGATGTATCAGAACATAAACTAAGCAGATTTAGAGAAGGAACCTGAAACCATTCCAAGTTCATTTACCAATCTTGTAAAAGTAGCTTCACACAGTGTTTTTGTTAAGATATCTGCTAGTTGTTGATCTGTTGGAACAAAATGCAATTCCACTGTACCTTCATCCACATGTTTCCTTATGAAGTGGTACCTAATACTGATGTGCTTTGTCATTGAGTGTTGAACTGGATTACCTGTCATAGCAATAACACTTTGATTATCACAGTAAATAGGAATTTTAGAAAATTCTAATCCATAATCCAGTAACTGATTCTTGATCCAAAGAATCTGTGCACAACAGCTTCCTACAGCAATATATTCTGCTTCTGCAGTTGATGTGGAAATTGACTTCTGTTTCTTGCTAAACCAAGAAACTGATCTGCCTCCAAGAAATTGGCAGCTTCCACTTGTGCTTTTCCTGTCAATTTTGCATCCTGTAAAATCTGCATCTGAGTAACCTATTAGCTTAAAGTTTGATTTTCTAGGATAACATAATCCCAGATCAGCTATACCCTTAAGGTAGTTGAAAATTCTTTTCACAGCTGTTAAGTGAGGTTCTCTTGAATCTGCTTGAAATCTTGCACAAAGATAGGTAACATACATGATATCAGGTCTACTAGCAGTTAGATAGAGTAGTGAGCCAATCATACCACTGTAATCAGTAATATCTACTGATGTACCAGTAACCTTATCCAATTTTGTTGCAGCGGCCATGAGAGTGGATGCACTTGAACAATATTGCATTCCAAATTTCTTCAGCAAATTTCTGGTGTACTTGGATTGACAAATGAAAGTGCCTTCTTCATTCTGCTTGACTTGAAGGCCCAGAAAATAGCTAAGTTCCCCCATCATACTCATTTGATATCTTGACTGCATCAGTTTGGCAAACTTCTTGCAAAGTCTGTCATTTGTAGAACCAAAAATGATATCATCAACATATATCTGCACCAAAAGTAAGTCATTTCCATGGTTGAGGTAGAACAGTGTTTTGTCAATAGTTCCTCTGTTAAATTCATTTTCCTGGAAAAAACTGAGCTAAAGTCTCATACCATGCTCTTGGAGCTTGCTTAAGGCCATAAAGAGCTTTGTCAAGTCTGTAGACAGGATTAGGAAATTTTGAATCTACAAAACCTGGAGGTTGTTCAACATATACTTCCTCTTCCAATTCTTCATTGAGAAAAGCACTTTTCACATCCATTTGAAAGACTGTAAACTTTTTGTGAGCAGCATAAGCCAAAAATATCCTTATGGCTTCCAATCTAGCAACTGGTGCAAATGTTTCAACATAATCAATTCCCTCCTGTTGAGAATATCCTTTTGCAACCAGCCTTGCTTTATTCCTTGTAATTATGCCATCACTATCAGTTTTGTTTCTGAACACCCACTTTGTACCAACAACAGATCTGTTCTTTGGTCTTGGCACTAGGGTCCAAACTTTGTTTCTTTCAAATTTATTTAACTCTTCCTGCATTGCTTGCACCCAATCAGCATCTTGAAGAGCTTCTTCCACTTTCTTTGGTTCAGTCTGAGAGAGAAAAGAGTGATAAAGACATTCATTTGATGTAGCTGTTCTGTTTTTGACACCTGTATCAGGATTTCCAATAATTAAGTCATGTGTATGTGCTTTAGTCCACTTCCTTGCAGATGGAAGATTTTCTCTGGAACTGGATGCTCCTCCATGATCCATGCTGTCTTTATCAACATTTTCTGATGCTCCCCCTGAAATTATGCTCTCTGAGTTGGATCCTTCAGAATTTGAGTTTCTAGAAATATCAGTACTTGAGTTTCCAGAATTATCAGAACTTGGCCCATCAGAACTTGATGAATCAGAACTTGAAAAGCCTGTTGTAGGTTCTGATGGTTCTTGAAATGTGGTTGTATCTTCAGTATGCTCCCCCTGCACAAGTGCATCTCCCTTTGACGTACTCACCACAGTTTCAATAACATCAGAGTTTAATCCATCAGAGTTTGCAGTATCAGGATTTAGACTGTCAGGATTTACAGTATCAGAATTTAAAACTTCATTCTCAAATCTCAGCTGATCATGATCATTGAAATCTTCAAGTCCTGTAATCTTCTTATCATCAAAAGAGACATTGATAGATTCCATGACAACCTTTGTTCTTAAATTGTAGACTCTGAAGGCTTTTGTGGAAAGTGGATATCCAACAAAAATTCCTTCATCAGCTTTTAGATCAAATTTGGATAGCTGTTTAGGATGAGTCTTAAGAACAAAACACTTGCATCCAAATACATGAAAGTACTTCATATTTAGCTTCTTTTTCTTCACCATCTCATATGGTGTTTTTCCATGCTTGTTAATGAGTGTTGCATTCTGAGTAAAACAAGCAGTCTGCACAACTTCAGCCCAAAAGTAGGTTGGCAACTTTGCTTCATCAAGCATAGTTCCTGCAGCTTCAATAAGAGTTCTATTCTTTCTTTCAACAACTCCATTTTGTTGTGGATTTCCAGGAGCAGAAAATTCCTGCTTTATTCCATGGTCTTTGCAGAACTCTTCCATGATCAAATTCTTAAACTCAGTGCCATTATCACTTCTTATGATCTTCACAGAATCTTTGACCAATTTATTCAGTTGCTTGACATGATCAATCTAAATAGATGCTGTTTCACTTTTTGTGTGCAAGAAATACACCCATGTGTATCTGGTGAACTCATCCACTATGACCATATCATATTTCTTCTTTGTAATAGACATGACATTCACTGGACCAAATAGATCAACATGTAGTAGGTGATAAGGCTCAAGAATTGATGATTCAGTCTTGCTCTTGAAAGAAGATATTCTTTATTTTGCCTTCAGACATGAATCACAAAGGCTATCAGGAGCAAATACTCATTTTGGCAGTCCTCTCACAAGATCTTTCTTGACTAGTTCATTTATATTGTTGAAATTTAAATGAGAGAGTTTCTTGTGCCAATTCCAGCTTTCTTCAATTGATGCTCTACTTAACAGACAGATTACAGAACCATCAGTATTTATTGAAATCTTGGCTTCATAAATGTTACCATGTCTGTATCCTTTCAGAACAACTTTGTCTGTAGATTTGCTTACAACTTCACAGTGTTCTTCAAAGAAATTCACATGATAACCTCTGGCACAGATTTGACTAACACTCAGCAGATTATGTTTAAGTCCTGAGACCAGAGCTACTTTTTCAATGATGACATTCCCCAGATAGATATTGCCATATCCCAAGGTTTTTCCAATATTGCCATCTCCATAAGAAACACTTGGGCCAGCTTTCTCCACGAAGTCTGATAGCAGGGCTTTATTTCCAGTCATATGTCCTGAACATCCACTTTTCAGAACTAGGATGTTTTTTCTGTTGCCCTACAATCACAAAGATCACTAATGATTAGTTTTAAGGACCCAGACTTGCTTGGATCCTTTGGCCTTATTAAGTTTGTTAACATTTGCAGCGGATTTAGCATCAGAGTTTATGTTAACATTTTTCTTATCAGCATTTACACTATCAGACTTTGTATTAGAACTTACACTAGAAGGAACAATGCTAACTTTCTTTAAAGAAGGTTTTATTTGATAAGAATCATAGTACAAACTATGATATTCCTTACAAATATAAATGGAATGCCATAAACTACCAGAACGAAAACAAGGATTTTGTGGCCTATATCTAACAGACTAACTCTTAACTCATGACTTTGAAGGTAAGGAGTTTATGTTCTTATTTTTCCTGCAAAAAGAAGCCAGATGGTTAGAATTTCCATAGTTATGACATGTTTTTCTAGGAGCATTAGGAACAGGCTTATAATCATTACTTTTATTCACACCTTCCTTTCCATTCCTATTTTCCTAGGTGGATTTACCTTGTTTACATTCTTAACATCTTTCAGCTTATGCTTAAGCTGCTTCTTTGTCATTAAACCTATGTTTACTTCAGTTGGCTTACCCTGTTTTGGTTTGTCAGAAGTTAATTTCTCTTTAACTCCTGATTTATCATTATCAGACTTTACAGCTACAAACTTAACAGGATTTACCTTTGGCTTTTGTTTAACAACTATAAGCTCAATTTCTACAGTTCCCTTATCATTGTTATCATCTCCATAACCTAAACCTTCTTTCCAGTTTCCACTACTTAACAAATTCTGAGTTGTTCTGCCAGAGTTAGTCCAAGTCCTGATAATCACTTTTTCCTTTTCTAACTTAGTTTTTAGAGATTCATTTATTTTAAGAATTTCATCCCTAACATAAAAGGCATCATCTCTATCTTTCTGAGTTTGATGGAACATGACTAACTCTTTTTCTAAATAATCATTCATCTTCTTATAAGCAAGATTTTCAGAAGTTAATGTTTCACATGTTAAAGTTTGATCTCTATAACTAATGAACATGGTTTTAAGATATCTTCTCAACTCAATAATATCATCAGTATGGAAGGCATAAGTAGTTTGAGGTACCTTTAACTCAACAGCATTAGAACTGCTATCAGTATTTGCCATCAAGGCATAGTTCACCTCACTTTCAGAATCTGAAGTGTCTGTCCAGCTTTTCATCTTTGTGACAAGAGCCTTGTCTTTGTCACTCTTCACTTTCTTGCAATTAGGAGATATGTGGCCTTTCTCACCACAGTTGTAGCATTTGACATTTGTGTAATCTCCTCTGTCAGACTTTCCTCCTTTGCCTTCAGATTTTCTAAAACTTTTCTTATCAGAACTTGCACCTTTCCTGGAAAACTTCTTTCCTTTTCTGAACTTCCTGTATACAATCCTTGTGATTCCTTTCACCATAAGAGCACACAGCTTCATCATCTCTTCATCAGGATCCATCTCAGGTAAGCTTTCAGTTCCCTTGCCTTTCCTTGAGGCAGCTGCTTTGGGGGATTCCTCCTCAGCCTTAAGAGCAACTGTCCTTGACTTTCTTCCTTTTCTCTTATTTCTTTGTTCCATCTCAAGTTCATGAGTCTTGAGCATCCCATAAATTTCATCAAGAGTTATTTCTTCAAGATTATAGTTGTCTCTTATAGTGGTGGCCTTCAAATCCCAACTTTCAGGAAGTGCTAACAGGAATTTAAGATTTGAATCCTCAAGATCATATTCCTTGTCAACTAGTGACAAATCATTCAAGAGTTTGACAAATCTGTCATATAAACCAGTTAATGACTCATCAGGCTTTGAGTCAAAGTGTTCATACTCTTGAGTGAGTATAGTCTTCCTGTTCTTCTTAATTGATTCGGTTCCCTGGCATCTTGTCTCCAAAGCATCCCATATCTCCTTTGTAGTCTTGCAGTTGATTACCCTGTTTGACATTACATTATCAATAGCACTATGCAGCAAGTGTCGTACCTTAGCATCCTTAGCAATTGATGAGATATCTTCAGTAGTATAATCACTCTTCTCCTTTGGTACAGACTTTGCTGGTTCACCTGCAACTACAACAGAGAGTTTGGTTGGCTTGTGTGGTCCTTCATTGATTCTGTCAAGGTATTCTGGATCAGTAGCTTCCATAAACATAGACATCCTCACCTTCTATATGGAATATTCAGATGGTTTCAGTATGGGAACTCTAATAGTCTCATATCGACTATGGATTTGAGTCTTTGGAGGTTCTTCAGTTTTGGTGGGCTTAGTTGAAGTTTGTTCTTCTTCAGACATGATTGTTTTCGGATCTTAAACTGTTTGTGTGTTAACAGATCTGCTCTAATACCACTTGTTAGGTCACACACACTGTAGAAGGGGGTTGAATACAATGTTTATCACAATCAAATCGAATTAAAGAACACAAGTAACATAAAACAAGCTTTATTAAACTCTGTTACAATATGGAACTGTCCTCTCTCAGTGATGAAAAAATTATCACGAGAGCTGTCAGGGTTACAATAAATAATAACTTCGATTATGATAACACTTATAGTGTAAACCCTATGTCTGTGTTTATATACTACACAGTTACAAGATAATCTCTAATTGATATGGAATATAAATCTGCTTCCGAAAATATATCAACTAGTTATCTTTTCTTCCAAGTATTCTATTTTTCATAGAATTCCTTCTTCATGCATATCTCTTCTTGCGTTTGTCTTGATCTTCTTTCCTTTCAATCAGCCGCCTTCCTTATCTGAAAGTCTCCTTAAGTCCTGATATTATTTTCTGATAAATATCTCCTGATAACTTAAGTTCTGACAACTTAAGTTCTGACTTCAGTATAAGTGCTGATTTGCAGTTAAGTACTGATTTGTCCTGTTTAAGTAAGATCTGAATACTAAACACAAATCATATTAGACATGACATTATCAAATATATCTAACAAATAAGCTGGGTTCTTATATTTTTAAGAATACAAAATTTGTAGCAAGACAAACTTAATTAATACAAATTAAGTAAGTTTTGAAATATTGTGTTTGCTGTTTTGTTTCTGTTAAATACAATCTCTGCAAATTATAAATTGTTTTGTTCACCTAATATTCAAACTGTTTAAAAAGGCCAAAAATCCAAAGAAACACATTATCCACCCTCTGTCTTATACTCAATATCTAATATACCGAAAATACTTTAATATATATATAATATAATAATAAATAAAAATATATAATCTAACAGGAAGCCACTTCTATTGTCAAATGATGACGTATTAAAATTTGTAAACACTGAGCAGTGGGGATTTATAATTTTATATCCCATTTGGTCATATGCGCGGTGATAAAAATTAGTCGATTTTTCAAAAATTGCTGATAACTCGCTGAAATATCGGTAAAAAAGTTATATGATAAATCACCGATAAATTATTCAAATTTTAAAATCTTAATTGATAATTCAATAGAATAATTTCGATTTCCGAAACTTTCGATCAAGATTTTTTTCTAAACCGAAATGATTTTTACGAGCTCAAAATAGAATCCGACAAAAGTGTCCACAACAACATATTCGTTTGAGACAAAAAAATATTAAAAATATTGTAGTAGTGTAGCGGACAAGGGACACGGACACTGGCCCTCAAATCGGGTGTGCTATTCGCTTGCTTTTTGACAAAATTTAACGACACTCTGCTCGTGTTACTTAACAATTAACATATAACATAGCTTAACTACAGAAATTTAACGACGTTCGCTTGGTTGATCCATGACAGAGCATCCTTGATTCCATACTTTTCTGCTTCAAATACAGAAATTATGCCTTCCACCTTCAAACATTTCCCTTTGATAAAACAGCCCTCAGATCATCCCACATTATCACGCCAAAACCATGCTCAGGAGCAGCAGCAGATGCATCAACATTGAGTTTCAGAAAAACCATGCTCAGGAGCATACCATTTTACACTGGGATTTATGCCAGCATCATTAGGTTCTCCACTACTAAACGTTGTTTCTGTGCTCCTTGCGTTTCAGTTTCATTTTGTTATTTCGTAGTATTAAATTGCTTTTCAAATATAATTATTTAACAACAACTTATTTTATAATATTATTGTTGTAATATTAATGAATGTTCAATTTGATTTAGATAATCTTCTAGCTCGTCAAAAAATTCAATTAATGCTGTGTTAAATTAAAATGGAAAATGATTGATTTACATAATAGTGTACAAAATTTTGTATATAATAACATATGGTGTGTTTTAATTATCAACAAAACCAATTAAAATATCTCACATCAATTATCATGTCATTATATACAAATTTTTGTACAAAATTCTCTATATTGAGTAGTTCGCAATAATTTAAAAGCCTACTTAGCAAAGTGAACATGCAAAAGAATGAGAAAGGAATAAAATATTGCAGGGATAAAAAACATAACCCTCAGACCTCACATGCTGCGGATTCATGACACATTGGTGCATTTCTTGGATAATTTGTTTTTCCAAATCTTATCACAAATGATGTGTGCGATGTGCCTGATCACGAACAAAGTATTCCCAGAATTTTTAATTAATGATAGTCAAGTTCATAGTATTTGAGGACCATTTAAATGTTGGCAAGTTAATTGTACGAAACTTGAAGAAACAAAACTAGCATAGAAACGATGAAGGAATAACAAAACGTACACTACAACTACTTAAATACTATTATTAGACGACTCTCCATGTATATACTAGAGGAGAATGACAAACACGTCTCCTCGAGATGAAGAGCTACATTCTACTACTACTACTACTACTAACTAATAACAGAATCTACTACCTAGAAATTGCAGGTCACTACTACTAATCACTAAGAGCAATTGCCACTGCCGCCAGTAGTCATCCCATTGTTATCCACGGTGTACTGATACCTACAGTTACCACAATCATAACTAATTGTGTAGCCATTAACACTAGGGACTATTTGCATATTTCCACAGGATGCATTACTAGGATCCGGTAATGTTGCATGTGGTGGCATCCATCCACCACCTCGGCCTCCCCTTGATCCACCACCAGCACCGCCATTGCCACCGCAACCGCCAGCACCACCACCAGGACCTCCCCCATTTCCACCACAATTAAGACCGCCTGGTGAACCAGGTGAACCTCCAGAGCCACCATCACCACCTCTGCCTCCCCAAGGAAACCAGCCACCTGGAGTCCCGGGTGTTCCTGCGCCTCCGCCTCCACCAGCTCCACCATTGCCACCACAACCGCCAGCACCACCACCAGGGCCTCCACCATTTCCACCACAATCAGGACCACCCGGTGAACCTCCAGAGCCTCCATCACCACCTCTTCCTCCCCAAGGAAACCAGCCACCTGGTGTTCCTCCAGGTTGATTTCCACCTTGATCACCTCCTCGACCAGGAAAGCCCGATCCTCCCCAAGGGAACCAACCCCCAAAAGGAGGAAACCAACCACCTGCAGGGCCATTCCCTCCTGGACCAAACCAAGGAAAGGCTCGTCCACCGCCTCCAAATGGAAATCCACCGCCTCCTGGGAATCCCATTACTTTAGAGTTTTGAATTTCATCTACTTTGTTTTCTTTAGAAACATCTGACGCTACTTCATCTTTCTCAACTGAAGTTGCTAAACTTCCTTTGACTAACAAGATTATTAAGAAGATTGAGCAACAGTAAAAAATATTTACTCTCTTCATGGTTAGTTAACGCTGAAAAACAAATTAAGCCGGGAAGGCTCTACTTATACTTGTGTACTTCGTAATAATCTGTTGAGGATATGCTTTTTCGATAGCAATCTGGCTTTTTCATGTCTATCTATTTTATAGCTTCCTTTACCTGATATGTGTTAACATTCGTGAAGATTGCTACGAGCGTATTTGTATAGCTAATCAACACAAGTGTCCCGGTTTGGTGTAATTTTTTAAACAACTAAACTCAATTAAGGGAGTTTATAAAAAATACAGCTTTTTTTCTAAAATTATTTGCTATTTTACCAAATGTCGAAAGGATTTGTAAAAATATTATTTTATTCTGAAAATCTATATATATATACTATATTATAATAGACGAAATATTAAAAAATTTGGTAGTCGGTCGGTCGGTACTTGCTGAAATTACTTAATTACCCTTACTTAATTATTCTAATTATAATGGTAGGTAGGTCAATTCTAATTCTAATTAAAATTAAAGTCAACTTCCTCTAACAATTTAAATTTTACTTCATATCGAATTCTATATCATTATATTTTATATTAAAGTCAACTTCTTTTATCAATTTATAATTTTATTTATATTGAGTTATACATTATTTTAATTGATATTTCGGGACGAAATAAATTTAAACGAACTAAATATAATAAATTGAATTTTGTTGATACTATGCACCCTTATTTTATTATTCTAATTCTAATTGATAGGTAGGTCAATTCTAATTCTAATTAAAATTAAAGTCAATTTACACTAACAATTTAAATTCTACTTTATATCGAACTCTATATGATTATGATTGATACTAAAGTCAACTTTTTTTACCAATTTATATTCTTATTCATATTGAGTTTTACATTATTCTAATTAATATTTCGGGCCGAAATAAATTTAAGCGAACTAAATATAATAAGTTGAATTTTATTGATATTATGCGCCTCAGGTTAAGACAAAATAATAAATACTATTGATATTTAAAAAATTATATTATTGAATTAGGATAAACAAATTAATATATATTACCCATCCATGATAAAAAGTTTATTACACAACTGATCCAAACTAACACAAAATTAAAAACTAAAATCAAAATATAATTTAACTAATGGGAACAAAATCATAATACTAATTATTTGGGTTAAAAAAAATTATCTTATTGATCCGGACTTATAAAAATTAAAACTAAACTAAAAATAATTTGTTGGATTTAGTCGGAGTAATGGGCATCGAGCTAAAATAAAATACTGTAAACCACCGACCTAGAATAAATCAAATTAATTTTCTCTTTTTTAAATAGATCTTATAGTTAATCGATTAAGTAATAGTTTCGCTAAAATAATATTTTTCTAATGTCCCAAACATAATGGAGACATTACATTTTTTATACGTGTATTAATCTAATTATCAGGAAGTCATATCATTTAAAATTTATAATAAGCATATTTAACAATCAATTCATAATAATTTTTTAAAAATTATATATAATACTAAAAAGATACGTGCAATCTGTGAATCGCACGAGTTTTGAGCTAGTATATATACTATAATAACCAGAATGGGATATAATTTGGTGTACCCCATTTTGGTTGGTTATCCTTTCAATCACGACCGTCGGATCTTCTTAATCAAATGATCGGACCGTTCGATCTAAATATTAAAAGAATACACTATTCAAGTTCTGAGGTTCAAATCTCACTAACAACAAATATTTATATTATTATTTATGTATAATTAAAGTTATCAGGTTTAAATTTCGCCAACGACAAATATATATATTATTTATATATACTTTCTAGACTAAACTATAATAACAGTAATTTTGTTCAACCTCTTGATTTAGTTATGCTCTCTTTTTAATATCTCTATTAATCACAACTGTTAGATCTTTTAAATCAAATGATCATATAATCGTTTGACTTTAATATTAAAAATATAAACAATAAAATTTTTTAGTCTCGAATACCCCCATCTACATCCAAAATTAAACATTTATTTAAAACCAATCAAGTACAAATTATTTTAATACAAATAAAAATATAAGATCTTATTAGATACCCGTGAATCACATGGATTTTAAACTAGTATTTGTAAAAACCAAGATATTGCATAATAGGTTGTAGTAATTTTGAACACTTCGTAGCGGCCATCGAAAATAATCTTCCTTTTTTGTATTTTTTATACTAATTTATAACCTGTGCGATGCATGGTTCTTTAAAATTTACTTCTTTTTTATTTTTAAAATTTATTCTTAATTTTTTTTAATATATATCATTATTTATGACGTTGTTGCAATATTTTTTCTGATATTTGATTGTAGTATTGTTGTAACAAATGTGCATATATTGAGAAATATACAGATGGGAAACTGAATTACATTATATATATATATATATCTAATCATATTATATATATTGTTGTATCTTTTTTTTATCGCAGATAACCCGCAACCGCTACCCTTCCGGTGCACACCGGGTAAACCCTACGGGCTCATGTAATAGCCTGCAAATCACGTGAACCAAGTTAACCGCATTTAAGCGACATGGAGGCATAATCATAAATTCTCATCTCGTGGGATTCGAACTGTGACCAAGAGAATAGTTATATACTCTTTAGACCAACTGAGTCAATTCTTGCGGGTTATACTGTTGTATTATTATATCATATTTTGGTTTTTGAATATATATATATAATATAATATCTAATCATATTATATATATTGTTGTATCATTTTATTATATTTTGGTTTTTGAATAGTAGGAGAACAATGTATTCTGTTAATATTTATAATTGGCTAAATCACTAATCATATTCTCTCGATTGGTGTTTGAATAGTATTTAAACAATCTAATCATTTTCTATTTATGATTATATTAATAATATACTTATTCTAATAAGATATGATCTTAACCGTCTATTTTTTTATATCATGTTTAACGGTTCATATTGTTTTGACGGTATAGGACCAGAGTTTTGGATAAAAAGTCTCTTACGCTTATTATATATAAAGGATATAATCTTGTTCATTATGAAGTTATAGATAACAAATAAACATAATAAATTAAGAAGTTTAAATAGTCGTTCTCTCGTTTACATTATCAGGAAGTTTTTTTGTGTTTCAGATTGTATTATAAATTACAAATTATGTTCAAAATATGAATATAAATTTGCAGAACGTATTTTCACAAATATTTTTTAAACTTAAGTTGCAAAAATGATTGCAAAATGGTTCCAAATTTGCATAACGTATTTTTGTAAATATTTTTAAAAAATAATAATATTTTTGCAAAAAAACTTGTAAAACCTGGGTATATATGAAAAAATCCCTTGAATAAATTGCTTACGTATATTTTAAATAAATAAGCGAAGAATATTTATTTAAATTAAATCAAATCATAATCAAATTTATAAATTAAATTATTTATTTATTAAAATTTAATTGCAAATTGGGAAGATTAGAACCAAATTGATGCGTTGAATTAAATTTGGTAAAAAGTGTTATCATATTATTCTCATATTAATAAAGATAGTTTTATTAATTTTATGCATTAATTATATTATTTACTAATTACTTTTAAAAACGTAAGAAAATACAACATAAATTTTATAAATATGTTAACTGGGCAACTCTATAAAATTTTAAATAAGTAATTATAATTACAATAGAATTTGAATAGTATTAAAATAAAACTATAGTTGGAGATGCCAGCCTGACCCTATTAACATTCCATCATTTTGCCATGAACATATTGCGCCATAGTTAATCCATTATCAAAAACAAACTCGGCCGTTAACAAGAAACAAGTAACTGCCTAATCCAAATGAAAATGTCTTTTATATTCGTTAAAATTAAGTCAGGGCAATCCCCTTTACAAATATAAAAAAGTGGTACTCGTCCAAATTGAAACATTCCAAACATGCAAACAGGATTTCATGTTACGGAATCTGGAAATTGGAAAATCTTTGTGCGTGAGTACTAAATTTAACGTCTCAACTACTTTTTTAATATTTTTAAGTAAAAACTGATAGAAGTAGAGAGAAAAATGAACAAATAGGATTTTATTATAATACTTAATAATAAGGATAAATGTCTCAATATTTATATAATATATTGTTACAATCTAAATTACGAAAATAACTTTAATATAATATATCACTAATAATATATAATAAATATATATTCTAACATCCCCTCAAACTCACGATACTGAACCATTAAGCATTAAGAGTTTTTCAGACAAGAACTGGAAGCACGAAATTGAATGAGTTTTGGTAAAAATATCTGCAATCTGAAGTGAAGAAGAGACATGTGGTAAGGTGATAGTACCCGCTGCAAGTGATGACGGGTAACATGACAATCAATCTCAATATGTTTAGTGCGTTCATAAAAAACAGAATTACGAGCAATATAAACTGCACTCTTATTATTGCAATATAGCGGGGACGTAACCAAACAACCTCACAAGTTGTAGAAGCATTTGCACGATACTCAGCTTCCGAAGATGATCGAGAAACAACATCTTATTTCTTATTTTTCCATGAAATTAGAGAATCACCAAGAAAAATACAAAAACCAGTAGTAGACTTGCGATTCTCAGGATCTCCAGCCCAATCAACATCACTATAAGCATGCAACTCTAAAGATGAAGTAGAAGGAAACAATAGACTCTGAAACTGAGTCCCTCGAAGGTATCTGAGAATATGAAGAACAACTCCCCAATGCACAGTAGTAGGAAAAGTGACGAACTGACTAACAACATGAACAACATGCGCAATATCTGGACGAGTAACAGTGAGATAAACAAGACTACCCACAATAGTACGATATAAAGTAGGATCTGCCAAAGGAAGACCATTAGATGACGAATATCGAACATTCATCTCAAGAGGAGTATCCACAATCTTATTATCAGTAAGGCGAGCACGATCAAATAAATCAGTAATATATTTAGACTCTGATAAAAGATAACCCTGTGGTGAAGTAGCAATCTCGATCCCCAAAAAATAGCGAAGCAAACCTAAGTCTTTGATAGAGAAACAACGAGCCAACTCCCGTTTTAACAACTCAATACCAGCACAATCATCACCAATAATAATCATATCATCAACATACAAAGCCAAGAGAACACGACCTGCACTTATACAACGAACAAATAAAGCTGAATCATGATGACTAGAATGAAAACCGAGTGAAATAAGTACCATGGCAAATATCTCAAATCAACAACGAGATGCCTATCGTAGACCACATAGTGACTTACGAAGTCGACAAACATAACCAGGCCGATGAGGAAAACCAAGAGGGGGTGTCATATAAACTTCCTCTTGTAGTTTACCATACAAGAAACTATTTTTAACATCTAAATGAAATATGTTCCATTTCGAAAATGAAGCAACTGCAATTAGAGTACGACCCATCGTCATCTTTGCAACATGTGCAAAGGTCTCCTCATAATCCAAACCATATTCCTGAGAGTAGCCTTTAGCAACAAGCCGAGCCTTATAACGCTCAACATAACCATCTAATTTGGTTTTAATTTTATAGACCCAATGACAACCAATAGCATGTTTCTCTGGTGGAAAGCGAATCAAGTCCCACGTATGTGTCTGATGTAAAGCAGTAAGTTCCTCAGCCATAGCTGCCTGCCAAAGAGGATCACGAACAACATCTATATAGGAAACAGGCTCAGATAAACCGTGAATAGATGTAACAAATGAGGCAAATGAAAGAGAATAAGATTAATAAAAAAAATTAGGAATTCGAGTGGACTTACGAATACGAGTAGATTGACGAGTGGGAGGAGGAGGAGGATCCAAAATCTCTGGAGATGATTGAGTAGTCGTAGACGAAGGCGGAGATGGGGGAGCCTGAGACGTCTCAGGAACTAAAGTACTAGGAGCCGTAGGCAAAGTTTCCTCAACATCCAAGTCAAAAGGATCAATATGAATGAAATCTGCCTGTGTCATATTATGGGAACTAGCAGGGACATAAAAATATGGAATATGCTCAAGAAACACAACATGACGAGAAACATATAACTTTTGTCTAGCAGGATCAAAACAACGATATCCTTTCTGACTGATACCATAATCCAAGAAAACATACAAAGCAGATTTAGGAGTTAATTTTGTATGCTCTACATATGGGAAAAGGACAAAACAAGTGGAACCAAAAACACGCAACGAAGAATAGTCTGGAACATCTCTATATAATTTCTGAAAGGGAGACAAAACTGAATTATGAGAAGGAGAAATCATGTTAATCACATAGGTCGCATTAAGAACTGCTTCCCCCCAAAACATACTTTGAACCTAACCAGACAACAAGAAGGAGCGAGCTGTTTCTACAATATGACGATGTTTTCTTTCAGCAACTCCATTTTGCTGAGGCATTTCTGTACACGAGGTTTGACGTATAGTACCATCAGAAGCAAGTAACTGGAAAAATTCATTAGAAGTGTATTCACCCCCCAAATCACAACGAAAATATTTAATAACAACAGAATGTTAAGTTTGTACAAAAGCACGAAATTCCTTATATATATCAAGGATATCACACCTACGTTTAATCATATAAACCTATGTAAAATGAGTATAATCATAAATAAAGGACATATAATATCTAGAACCCCCCTTTGTGGGTACAAGTGAAGGTCCTTACATATCAGAATGAATAATATCAAAAGATGCAACGGTAAAAGAAACACTTTTATAGAATGGCAAAGCAGCAAATTTAGTCAGTTTACAACCACTACAGTTAGAAATATCATGAGTTTTTAAATGTCCTAAAACTCTTATAGAAACCATATACTGTAAACGAGAGGCTGACATATGGCCCAAATGAGAATGCCAAAGATAAAAATCTGATGAAGAATTACTCAAACGAAAAGATGATAAATCAACAGTAGAAGCTCCAATATCTGAGACTTTCAGTTCATTCAAAACATAGAGTCCCCTTGCCTACGACCTATCCCAATCACTTTCTGAGATTTTGGGTCTTGAACACAACAAGTGGAAGAAGAGAATTAGAGTAAGTATCCAGATGCACATAACTGACTCACGGAAACTAAATTCATCTTAAGACTGGGAACATAATACACATCAGATAGAGACACATTATGTGTGGCAATAAAACCAATACCTTCCAATAACATGGGAGAACCATTAGCAGTCATAATGGACAAAGATGTGGTAGAATACAAAGTTATAAAAGATGATAAAGTTGGAGACATATAATGAGAAGCACCTGAATCCAAAATCCATATGGAAGAAGATATACCTGATGAAGTGGAGGATGAAAAACCTAGTGAAGGAGATGTAGACATAACAAAATTCTTCTGAACACTAATCGACTGAAGAGAATCATCTTTACCGAAAGCTATGACAATAAAACAAACAATCTCAAATAAAAATAGAGCAATCAATAAACTAATTTTTCCATAACCTAGCTCTTGATACCATGATAAAAGTAGAGAGACAAAATAAACAACAAGAATTTTATTATAATACTTAATAATCAGGATACATGTCTCAATGTTTATATAATAAACTGTTACAAGCTAAATTACGAAAATACCCTTAATATAATATATCACTAATAATATATAATAAACATAAGAAGAGATATGCATGAAGAAGGAATTCTATGAAGAATAGAATACTTGGAAGAAAAGATATCTGATTGATATATTTTAGGAAGCAGAATTATATTCCATATCAATTAGCGATTATCTTGTAACTGTGTAGTATATAAACACATACATAGGGTTTACACTATAAGTGTTATCATAATCGAGAAGATTATTCATTGTAACCCTAGCAGCTCTCGTGATATTTGTTCATCACTGAGAGAGAACAGTTCCATACTGTAACAAAGTTTATTGTTTTGAATAAAGTTTATTTTCTGTTACTTGAGTTATTAAAGTTCGATTTGATTGTGCTATACACTGTATTCACCCCCCCTCTACAGTGTGTGTGTGTGTGACCTAAAAAGTGGTATCAGAGCCTATCTGGTTAACAGACAAACAGTTTAAGATCCAAACACAATCATGTCTGAAGCAGAAACTCCAACTAAGCCCACCAAAGTTGAAGAACCTCCAAAGACACAAATTCAAAGCCGATATGAGACTATTAGAGTTCCCATATTGAGACCATCTGAATATCCCATATGGAAGGTGAGGATGACCATGTTTCTGGAAGCTATAGATCCAGAATATCTTGATAAAATCAAGGAAGGGCCTCACAAACCAACCAAGCTCGCAGTTGCAGTTGCAGGTGAAGCAGCAAAGTCTGTGCCAAAGGAGAAGGATGATTACACTGCTGAAGATATCGAATCAATTGCTAAGGATGCTAAGGTACGGCACTTACTGTATAGTGCTATTGATAATGTAATGTCAAACAGGGTAATAAACTGCAAGACTGCAAAGGAGATATAGGATGCCTTGGAAACAAGGTGCCAGGGACTGATTCGATCAAGAAGAACAGGAAGACAATACTCACTCAAGAGTATGAACACTTTGACTCAAAGGCTAATGAGTCATTAACTGATTTATATGATAGATTTGTCAAACTCTTGAATGATTTGTCACTGGTTGATAAGGAGTATGATCTTGAAGATTCAAACCTAAAATTCCTGTTGGCTCTTCCTGAAAGCTGGGATTTGAAGGCAACAACAATAAGAGACAACTATAATCTTGATGAAACAACTCTTGATAAAATTTATGGAATGGTCAAGACTCATGAACTTGAGATGGAACAAAGAAGCAAGAGGAAAGGAGGAAAGTCAAGGACAGTTGCTCTTAAGGCTGAAGAAGAATCCCCCAAGGCAGCTACCTCAAGGAAAGATGTAACGACCGAGAAATTACGCTGGTATTATATTATAATAATGATAAATTATGTGTATTATTATGTGATTAAATGTGTTAAGTCATTAAACCCTAACTGTTATGTGTTATGTGTTGACTGTTTTGATCCAAACGTGTTTTGGATACTTATTGAGCATTTTATCGTCAGTTATATATTTATATCAAAACCCGTACAACTCAAAACTATGTTTTAAAAGCCCGTATTTCAAACAAAATCATTGGCCCTATTTTATTTAAAATGCCCTATACCATATCGCTATTCTGAACCCTTAGATGTTTTACAAATTGACCTTTTTCGCGAAAAATGACTTTTCCGGACCCCTTCGAGTACCAAAAACCCCACAAAAATTTCATTTTTATTTTTATATGATCATGAAATTATCATATATCATTTTTCTTTGTATTATTGTAATATTCACAATTTTTGGGAATTTTTAGCATTTATTTTATATTTATTGGATATTTAAAAATTCAATATCAATACCCAAAAATTATAAAAATTGGGGCCAAATATTTTTATTAGGAGTGTAATTAGACCCTTAATTTTACTTAGGGGTATTATTTTCATAAATATAAAAACCTGATTTACTATTAATTAAATCAGTTAATTATAATTAAAAATCAGAAAAATAAAAAGAAAATTAGAAAGGGAATTAGGGTTAGGGTTTGTGAAGAACAGAGCAAGAGGATCAAAGCTGATTTTCATCGTGATTCTGGAGTCCAAATCGAGCGTGTGAGTACTCGTTTTGAAGCTTATGATCTGTAGTTTTCGATTATGTAATTATTTTTTATGTTTGATTGATTGAATTGAAATTTGTATTTTCGTGTTTAATTTCTTGAATTCGGGTTTACAATTCTGTTAATTGTTTGATGATCCTGTTAGCATAGACGTTTAGATCGTTGAATTTGGGATCGATTGGCACCGGGTTTGTGTTCGTTGGTTTCTATTTCGTGCTCGCCGGAGTTTAGACGCCGCCGCCGTGTTCTTCGCGTTTCCGGCCGCGTTTCGTCGAGAGGAGGACGAGGTAAGGAGGAGAAAGGTGCTGGGAGCGTTGTGGATTGAAACCCCAGAAGAATCGTGCCTGAAAAACGGAGTTTCGTCGTGGATTGGTCGCCGGAAACCATCGCCGTCGCCGGATTCTGGGACGGTGACGGCTGTTCTTCGTGACTCGTTAACCCGAGGTCGACCCGGTTTGCAACCCGGAAACGACCCGGGTTTGATCCTTCAGAACCCAAACTCTGTTCTGATTTTGTGTTTCTGAGTAATTAATTATTTATTTATATTTTAGTAATTAAAATCAGTTTTTAATAATTCTAAAAATTAATTAAAAATTAGTTTTAAATTCTGAAAAATAGTATTATTAATTTCTAAATTATTTTATTAAATTATAAATTCGAAATTAATTATTTAATTAATTATTTAATTATTTATCTAATTATTTATTAATTATCTTATTAATTAATAATTGGGTAATTAATTAATAATTAGGTAATTAATTAATAAATAAGAATTACAAATAATTAAGTGATATGATTAATAATCTAATAATTAGTTAATAATGCGAATAGTAATTCGATAATTAGAATTAGTATTCAAGCGATAGTTATTCGAATAATATTGCGATAATTATTTATAGCGTATAATTAAATATCGGTAACTAATTGGTTAGCGAATCGTATGAGTTTCAATAATAATATAATAGTTCGATAATTATGCGAGAATAGCGAGTAGCTCGTAGATGTACGAGTGATTAATCGTTAAGTTGGTTTATAATTCAAGTAATTCGTAGTTATTCGATAAATAGCGTATCAGTTAATTAAATCGATTGATTATTTGTAAATAATCGATCTGATCGAATAAGTAATAATAATTTGTAATAAATAATAATAATTCCTAATAATTAGGGATTAATTATTTTAAAATAAAATAATTATTAATTAATTATTTAAAAATATAATTAAGGATTGTTTAATTATAATTAATTATTTATAAATTAATTATTAATTAATTAAATCTTGTTTAATTCATAATAATTCAATCGTTAGTCCGATTTGAGCGAAACGAAGACCCCTAGACTCAGAAAAATGAGACGAATCCAATAAAAATAGTTGTAAGTTATAATTTCTTCCGAAAAAGAGTGGTTTGGTGATAATTGATAGTTCGTAGGTCCTAATAGGGGTATAATTGAGTCGAATAAATCTCGAAAAATTATAATTAAATCAGATAAGGCTAGTTAATGCAGGTATGAGTCTAGAATCGATTCTAAAAATAATTATAAGTCTAAAAATTGATTATGTGCTTTATGTGCTATGTGCTTTACGTGATTATGTGAATATATGTGGTGTATAAATGTATGTGTATATATGCGAGTCAGATAGAAATGCATGGGTAGACTGATAAGGTTGTGTGATATCAATTCAAGATACACGTATATAGTAAGTTATCTAAACGACTATTTTTCCATGATTGGTTCAGTGTTAGCAAGGCAGAGCAAGCTAGGATCAGAAGGCGGTGAGTTAAATCAGGTTAAATACGCGCAAGGCAAGTTTTTTTTCCCCTATTCTAAATTCAGAATAGTGATTTATATTTCCTTTTATCATATCAGTTACCTTTGATAATCATTGTTCATATACACTGTTACCCATTTATTATTGCTTGTTTCAATTTCATTTCGATTCTTGATTTCACCCAATTTATTAAATTCCCTGTTCATATTTCAATCCTTTTTACCCTTGTTACATATACTCTGGTATATCCTGGTGTTGGGATATATCAAAAGCATTCTGATTGTTCCGGATGCTAAGCCTTGGACTGGATGGTTACTATACGGGCTGGGTTTTACCCAGACCATTATTTAATAGGCCATAGTTGCCTGAGTACTCTTTATGTTGGTTGGGTCTATGCAGTTGGGTATAGATCCGCACTATATTCTGACTGATCAGCAAGTTATAGTGCATATGTTGGTTCTTGTTTCCAGTCTTGTTCATTTGGTACTCGCCAGCATTGGCAAATTACTATCCTATACAGATTCAGATGGTTGTTCCAACCAGCAGCTTATTGGTTCACTTATTTCTCTCTTATACTATATATATTGTTGCAGGCTTGTTGAGCAATTTTGGCTCATCCCCTTTTATTGTTATTCCTATTGTTTTACAGTTATGGTAGAGAATGAAACCCATCAGGACTCGCATAGTCAAGAAGCGAGTCAAGCAGCGGGACCCTCTTATACCAAGAGTGTTCCTTCCCATTCCCGAAGAGAGCTTTGAATTGCCAGATCAGGTGTAGCAGGATAAGTAGTAATGTTGGGTTGAATAAAAGTCTTGTGTAGTTTGAATAAAAGTTGTGTGGTGAGATTGTAGATAGAATAAAGTTTTGTAACAAAGAGAGTTCTTGAGACAGGTTTTATTTATTTGGGTTTGTAATAAAGTGTAGTATGTGGTTCTTGTTTTCAACTCAGACCTTAAAAGATCCTGGGTAGTGATAGTTCGGGGTAATTATTATATTTATATTCCGCTTGTGCAGGTTTAGTTGGTAATTGTTGTTAATAATGCCCCAAACCTATACCCCGGATTTGGAGGGTGTTATAGTTGGCATCAAAGCTTAGGTTTGACCTTTGAAAACAAGAACGTTAGGGTTAAGATAAGATAGGAAAATGAGATAGGAAAAAATAAGAGTGTTAGGATTGTCTGTTTATGTGATTAGAAGTTATGAGTTTTAGGATTGTGATTTGATTGTTTTTGTGTTATTATTTTTATGTATATTAAATGGCTTCTTTATCATCGTCTACGGAGCGGACCGAGACAGATCCAGTGGTTGCACCGGTATTAGCTCCAGTGTCAGAGCAGATCATACCCCCATTGCCACCACCTCCACCATTGCCACATGGACCAGCACCAGAGATACCACCTCCCCCAGAGGTACCAGGTTTTGCAGATTATTTTCCATATTTTGAGCCAGAGATACCAGATTTTCCACCATTAGAGTTTCCGATGTTCGATATTCCTGACATGGTTGATCTTCCGCAGTGGGAGGATTTAGAGCCTCAGATTCCTATGTCACCAGTTGAGATTCCAGAGATGCCATAGATGGAACCAGAGGCAGAGCCGCCAGTGTATGCACCTATGAAGCAGCCTGTCTTATTCCCTGCCCCATTAGCCATTTATGCCCCTGTTCCTGGAGTTTATCAGTTTCCTCAGCCAGAGTTTATGGATGAGATAGTGGTAGATGGGCAGTTACCTTCTCGAGGTTCTAGCACGGATCTTCGTGAACATCATACAATGACTTATCAGCGCTTTCAGGCGGAGAGAGAGGAGAGGATTCGATGGCAGAACCAGTGCAGAGAGATCCTTGGATTGTATGAAACGCAGATAGATGGTCCTGTCAGAGCATTACGATCAGATTATATACTGAGAGAAAGGCTACATCAGATTCACCGGATTAGTTCTCAGTAGCTTATGGATTTGAGACAGCAGGATCTTAGTGCGGAGACAGCATATCGTAGAGCATTGGGACTTACCGAGGCAGTGCTAGAGGCATTGTAGGAGGAGTTGAGCCACGTGCCACCAGGATTTTGAGACTAGCAGATCGAGGAGTGTTGTATCATGTACATTTTGTAGATAGAGGCAGCATAGTATTGTATGACTAGTTTGTATGAGTGTAGCTACTGACATTGACTGATAGTAGTAGCAGTACGACTGTTATATCATAGGTTTTTGTACCAAGCACTGACACCTGCAGCTGGTGTTCTACCTATATATATATGAGACGGTCTTTTGCACATTTTCTTTATTTTATTTCCAGTAGTTTAAGCATTTACATTTATTTCAGTACCATTGCATATTTACAAATGTTGTTTTATTTACGATCATGTTGTACCCTTATGTTTTCAAAAAGATTTTAAAGTATTAAAAAATATATATATATTTTTATTTATTTACACATTATACTGTTTTATTTATTTAGCTATTTAATAAGCTGTTTTATTTTTCCAAATCAACTATTTTAATACATGTTTAATATACTGTTATTAAAGAAGACCCATTGTTTATTTACCAGAAAGATGGCACCTAAAAGAAAAGCACAACCCGACTCATCAAATGGAAACACCGAGGGCCAAAACAATAATAACCAGATGAATCCGATGTTTAATCTCATGCAACAACAGATGTTGATGATGCAACAACAAATGCAGCAGCAACAGCAGCAGTTCCAGCAACAGATGTTACAGCAAGCCGCTCGTCCAGGACATCAAGTACCACCAGCAGGACCTACGGTCACTTTCAAGCAATTTCGGTCGGTAAAGCCTCCGGAATTTATGGGTTCCACGGATCCTACAAAGGCGAGAGCTTGGCTGAAAGAGATGGAAAAGGCTTTTTCGTTGGTGAAGGTTGAGGAAGAACAGAAGACGGATTTTGCTAGCTACTTTCTGAAAGGCGAAGCCAATTACTGGTGGGAATCGAAGAAAGCTTTGGAAGGAGAAGGTGTGGTGACCTGGGATAGATTCACTGATCTTTTCTTAGAGAAATATTTTCCTCGTTTTATGAAGAACCAGATGGAGATCAAGTTCCTGGAGCTGAAGCAAGACAACTTATCAGTGGCGGATTATGAGACCAAGTTCACTGAATTGGCTAGATTTGTTCCAGAGCAAGTGGATACGGATGAGAAGCGGGCCAAGAGATTCCAGCAAGGACTGAAACCATGGATTCGTAGCAGAGTAGCTGTGTTTGAACTGACAACTTATATGACTGTTGTTCAGAAGGCTATGATTATTGAAGGTGAAAGTGAAGCAGCTCAGAAAGAGAAATGACCAGGAAATTTTCAGAATCGTTTCAACAAAAGGCCGGGATTTCAAGCTCGAGGAAAAGTAAACTTTAGGAGACCAGAACAAAACAACCAGAGGATGGATAATCGACTTCCTGCCCCAAGGCAGCAAAGGCTTATTCGACCGCCTATACCTGATTGCAGAACGTGTGGTAAAAAGTATACGGGAATTTGTAACAAGCCAAATGTCACGTGTTTTAAGTGCAAGCAAAGGGGACACTATTCTGGAGAATGTCCAACGGTAAAAGCAGAAGTTACTTGTTTCCAATGTGGGAGAAAATGATATATCGCCAGAGACTGCAGAGGAGTTGCAATGGCCGCTATTATTCCAAGAGTTTTAGCATTACCTCCACCTCCACTACCACAACAAAATCAGCCAGAGCAAGGACTTTCAATATGTCAATGAAGGAAGCGGTACATAGTCCGAATGTGGTTGCAGGTACACTCCCTGTAAATTCTGTAAATGCTCTAGTATTGATTGATTCAGGAGCTACTAGATCTTTTATTTCTGAAGATTTTATCTCTAAGATAGATTGTGAGATTCAGTGGTTAGATGAAGTGTTAGTCATAAAATTAGCGAATGATGATCAGGTTGCAGTAGATCGAGTATGCCCGAGTTGTGATATTGAGATAGGGAGATGTCATTTTTCAGTTGATTTGATACCTTTTAGGCTAGGGGAGTTTGATGTTATTTTAGGAATGGATTGGCTATCTAGTAATAATGCTCAGATTGATTGTGCAAATAAGAAAGTGAAATTTCAAACTGAAGAAAATGAAACGGTAATATTTGAAGGTGAGAAGCAAAAGCAGAAATTCTTAACAATAATGCAGACGAGAAGATTGCTACGCCAAGAATGTCAAGCTTATTTAGCCTATGTACGGGATACTGACAAGGGTAATCCGAAGATTGAAGATATTCCTGTAGTTTGTGAGTTTCTTGATGTTTTTCCAGACGAACTACCAGGACTTCCACCAGATCGAGAAATCGAGTTCACTATTGACTTGACTCTAGGGACTGAACCAATCTCGAAAGCTCCATATCGAATGGCACCTATTGAAATGAGGGAATTAGCAAAGCAGTTGCAAGAACTTCTCGACAAAGGAATCATAAGGTCAAGTGTATCCCCATGGGGCGCACCAGTATTGTTCGTGAAAAAGAAGGATGGTAGTATGCGACTGTGTATTGATTATCGTGAGCTGAACAAGTTAACTATCAAGAATAAATATCCTTTACCTCGCATCGATGATTTATTTGATCAACTAAAAGGAGCAGCATGGTTTTCGAAAATCAACTTACGATCAGGCTATCATCAGTTAAAGATCAAGGCCGAAGATATTCCAAAGACAGCGTTCAGAACGAGGTACGGACACTATGAATTTCTTGTGATGGCTTTTGGATTGACGAATGCACCTGCAGCGTTTATGGATTTGATGAATCGAGTATTCAAGAAGTATCTGGATAAGTTTATCACTGTATTTATTGATGACATCTTGATCTATTCAAAGACGGAAGATGAACATGCAGCGCATTTAAGAATGACATTGGAGATATTACGAAAGGAGCAGCTTTATGCAAAATTTTCAAAATGCGAATTTTGGTTGAAAGAAGTACAGTTTCTAGGGCATATCATCAGTAGAGAAGGCATTCAAGTTGATCCAGCAAAGATTGAAGCTGTGTTGAATTGGGAAAGACCAAAGACGCCAACAGAAATTCAAAGTTTCTTAGGATTGCAAGATATTATCGAAGATTTGTCAAAGATTTTGCCAAGATAGCAACACCGCTGACCAAGTTAACTCGAAAAAGTGAAAAGTTTGAATGGGATGGTAAGTGTGAAGAAAGTTTTCAAGAGTTGAAGAATCGGTTGGTGACCGCACCAGTATTAGTACTTCCAGACGAGCAAGGAAATTTCATCATATACAGTGACGCTTCGTATCGCGGGCTAGGATGTGTATTGATGCAACACGGTAACGTCATTGCATATGCTTCGAGATAACTTAAACCTCATGAGCAGAAATATCCTACGCATGATCTGGAATTGGCAGCAATTATATTTGCATTGAAGCTTTGGAGACATTATTTATACGGTGAAAAATGCGAAATCTACACGGATCATAAAAGTCTGAAGTATATCTTCACACAAAAGGAACTGAACATGCGACAACGTCGATGGCTAGAATTGATTAAAGATTATGATATTACAATCAGTTATCATCCAGGAAAAGCAAATGTTGTAGCGTATGCATTGAGTAGAAAAGAAAGATTGAATCGGTTAACTTCATGCGAAGAATTGGTTAAGGAATTTGACAAATTGGAAATCGAGATTCGTATTCCCCATGAATCTGCAGGAACTATCTACGCTATGACTTTCCAACCAGGGTTGCTAGAAAAGATTCGCCGTTGTCAAGATGAAGTGATGAGTCAAGACGACGACTTAACGGGAGAAGAGATTACAACTCAGAAAGATAATGAAGGAATTTTACATTTTGCGTCAAGAATCTGGATCTCTAACGTGACAGAATTAAAAGAAGAAATTATGCGAGATGCGCACAATTCAAAGTATTCCATTCATCCAGGAAGCACAAAAATGTATCGCGATTTAAAGGAAAACTTTTGGTGGCCGAATATGAAGAAGGAGATATCAGAATGGGTGAGTAAATGCTACACATGCCAGCGAGTTAAAGCAGAACATCAACGTCCGAGTGGGTTATTGCAACCATTAGACATTCCAGAATGGAAATGGGAACATCTGGCGATGGATTTCGTAGTGAGACTTTCAAGGACGAAAGCAAATCATGATGCAATTTGGGTTATTATTGATCGATTGAGGAAATCAGCACATTTTCTTCCGATTAATGAAAGATTTTCACTGGACAAGTTAGTACACTTATATCTTAAAGAAATTGTGATGCGTCATGGAGTACCAGTATCGATTGTATCGGATCGAGATCCTCGTTTCAATTCAAGATTTTGGAGATAATTCCAAGAATGTCTAGGAACGAAGTTGAACATGAGTACAGCCTATCATCCGCAAACCGATGGTCAAAGCGAAAGGACAATCCAAATGATTGAAGACATGCTACGAGTTTGTGCGATCGATTTTGAAGGCAGTTGGGATGAACATTTACCCTTAGTGGAATTTTCTTATAATAATAGTTATCAAGCCAGTATTGGAATGCCACCGTATGAAGCACTATATAGGAGAAAATGCAGATCACCCGTGCATTGGGATGAAGTTGGAGAACGCAAGATTTCGGGTCCAGAATTAATTCGGCAGATAAAAGAAAAGATTGAACTTATTCGAAAATGAATCGAGGCAGCGCAAAACAGGCAAAGCAAATATATAGACCAAGCAAGGAAGGATATGGATTATCAGGAAGGAGAACACGTATTCCTCAAAATATCGCCATGGAAAGGATTGACCAGATTCGGCAATAAAGGGAAATTGAAGCCACGATATGTTGGACCATTTGAAATTTTGAAGAAAATTGGGAAGGTTGCGTACGAGTTAGCTTTACCACCCCATATGCAGCACATTCACAACGTATTTCATGTATCCATGCTTAAGAAGTACAATCCTGATACAAGGCATGTAATAGAGTATGAACCAGTAGAACTTCAGGCAGATTTGTCGTATGTAGAGCAGCCGATAAGGATTCTAGATCGGCAAGAGAGGGTATTAAGAAGTAAGTTTGTGTCATTAGTGAGAGTCTTGTGGAGAAACCCAGTGGTTGAAAAATCAACCTGGGAGCTTGAGAGTGAAATGTTAGAAAAGTATCCTCAGTTATTTGCATAGTGTGATTCTGAGGACAGAATCCTGTTAAGGGGGGGAGAATGTAACGACCGAGAAATTACGCTGGTATTATATTATAATAATGATAAATTATGTGTATTATTATGTGATTAAATGTGTTAAGTCATTAAACCCTAACTGCTATGTGTTATGTGTTGACTGTTTTGATCCAAACGTGTTTTGGATATTTATTGAGCATTTTATCGTCAGTTATATATTTTATATCAAAACCCGTACAGATCAAAACTATGTTTTAAAAGCCCGTATTTCAAAAAAAATCATTGGCCCTATTTTATTTAAAATGCCCTATACCATATCGCTATTCTGAACCCTTAGACGTTTTACAAATTGACCTTTTTCGCGAAAAATGACTTTTCCGGACCCCTTCGGGTACCAGAAACCCCACAAAAATTTCATTTTTATTTTTATATGATCATGAAATTATCATATATCATTTTTCTTTGTATTTTTGTAATATTCACAATTTTTGGGAATTTTTAGCATTTATTTTGTATTTATTGGATATTTAAAAATTTAATATTAATACCCAAAAATTATAAAAATTGGGGCCAAATATTTTTATTAGGAGTGTAATTAGACCCTTAATTTTACTTAGGGGTATTATTTTCATAAATATAAAAACCTGATTTACTATTAATTAAATCAGTTAATTATAATTAAAAATCAGAAAAATAAAAAGAAAATTAGAAAGGGAATCAGGGTTAGGGTTTGTGAAGAACAGAGTAGGAGGATCAAAACTGATTTTCATCGTGATTCCGGAGTCCAAATCGAGCGTGTGAGTACTCGTTTTGAAGCTTATGATCTGTAGTTTTCGATTATGTAATTATTTTTGATGTTTGATTGATTGAATTGAAATTTGTATTTTCGGGTTTAATTTCTTGAATTCAGGTTTGAAGTTCTGTTAATTGTTTGATGATTCTGTTAGCATAGACGTTTAGATCGTTGAATTTGGGATCGATTGGCACCGAGTTTGTGTTCGTTGGCTTCGGTTTCGTGCTCGCCGGAGTTTAGACGCCGCCACCGTGTTCTTCGCGTTTTCGGCCGCGTTTCGTCGAGAGGAGGACGAGGGAAGGAGGAGAAAGGTGCTGGGAGCGTTGTGGATTGAAACCCCAGAAGAATCGTGCCTGAAAAACGGAGTTTCGTCGTGGATTGGTGGCCGGAAACCGTCGCCGTCGCCGGATTCTGGGACGGTGACGGCTGTTCTTCGTGACCCGTTAACCCGAGGTCGACCCGGTTTGCAACCCGGAAACGACCCGGGTTTGATCCTTTAGAACCCAAACTCTGTTCTGATTTTGTGGTTTTGAGTAATTAATTAATTATTTATATTTTAGTAATTAAAATCAGTTTTTAATAATTCTAAAAATTAACTAAAAATTAGTTTTAAATTCTGAAAATAGTATTATTAATTTTTAAATTATTTTATTAAATTATAAATTCAAAATTAATTATTTAATTAATTATTTAATTATTTATCTAATTATTTATTAATTATCTAATTAATTAATAATTGGGTAATTAATTAATAATTAGGTAATTAATTAATAAATAAGAATTAGAAATAATTAAGTGATATGATTAATAATCTAATAATTAGTTAATAATGCGAATAGTAATTCGATAATTAGAATTAGTATTCAAGCGATAGTTATTCGAATAATATTGCGGTAATTATTTATAGCGTATAATTAAATATCGGTAACTCATTGATTAGCGAATCGTATGAGTTTCAATAATAATATAATAGTTCGATAATTATGCGAGAATTGCGAGTAGCTCGTAGATGTACGAGTGATTAATCGTTAAGTTGGTTTATAATTCAAGTAATTCGTAGTTATTCGATAAATAGCGTATCAGTTAATTAAATCGATTGATTATTTGTAAATAATCGATCTGATCGAATAAGTAATAATAATTTGTAATAAATAATAATAATTCCTAATAATTAGGGATTAATTATTTTAAAATACAATAATTATTAATTAATTATTTAAAACAATAATTAAGGATTGTTTAATTATAATTAATTATTTATAAATTATTTATTAATTAATTAAATCTTGTTTAATTCATAAAAATTCAACCGTTAGTCCGATTTGAGCGAAACGAAGACCCCTAGACTCAGAAAAATGAGACGAATCCAATAAAAATAGTTGTAAGTTATAATTTCTTCCGAAAAAGAGTGGTTTCGTGATAATTGATAGTTCGTAGGTCCTAATAGGGGTATAATTGAGTCGAATAAATCTCAAAAAATTATAATAAAATCAGATAAGGCTAGTTAATGCAGGTATGAGTCTAGAATCGATTCTAAAAATAATTATAAGTCTAAAAATTGATTATGTGCTTTATGTGCTACGTGCTTTACGTGATTATGTGAATATATGTGCTGTATAAATGTATGTGTATATATGCGAGTCAGATAGAAATGCATGGGTAGATTGATAAGGTTGCGTGATATCAATTCAAGATACACGTATATAGTAAGTTATCTAAACGACTATCTTTCCATGATTGGTTCAGTGTTAGCAAGGCAGAGCAAGCTAGGATCAGAAGACAGTGAGTTAAACCAGGTTAAGTACGCGCAAGGCAAGTTTTTTTTCCCTATTCTAAATTCAGAATAGTGATTTATATTTCCTTTTATCATATCAGTTACCTTTGATAATCATTGTTCATATACACTGTTACCCATTTATTATTGCTTGTTTCAATTTCATTTCGATTCTTGATTTCACCCAATTTATTGAATTCCCTGTTCATATTTCAATCCTTTTTACCCTTGTTACATATACTCTGGTATATCCTGGTGTTGGGATATATCAAAAGCATTCCGATTGTTCCGGATGCTAAGCCTTGGACTGGATGGTTACTATACGGGCTGGGTTTTACCCAGACCATTATTTAATAGGCCATAGTTGCCCGAGTACTCTTTATGTTGGTTGGGTCTATGCAGTTGGGTATAGATCCGCACTATATTTTGACTGATCAGCAGGTTATAGTGCATATGTTGGTTCTTGTTTCCAGTCTTGTTCATTTGGTACTCGCCAGCATTGGCAAATTACTATCCTATACAGATTCAGATGGTTGTTCCAACCAACAGCTTATTGGTTCACTTATTTCTCTCTTATACTATATATATTGTTGCAGGCTTGTTGAGCAATTTTGGCTCATCCCCTTTTATTGTTATTCCTATTATTTTACAGTTAAGGTAGAGAATGAAACCCATCAGGACCCGCATAGTCAAGAAGCGAGTCAAGCAGCGGGACCCTCTTATACCAAGAATGTTCCTTCCCATTCCCGAAGAGAGCTTTGAATTGCCAGATCAGGTGTAGCAGGATAAGTAGTAATGTTGGGTTGACTAAAAGTCTTGTGTAGTTTGAATAAAAGTTGTGTGGTGAGATTGTAGATAGAATAAAGTTTTGTAAAAAAGAGAGTTCTTGAGACAGGTTTTATTTATTTGGGTTTGTAATAAAGTGTAGTATGTGGTTCTTATTTTCAACTCAGACCTTAAAAGATCCTGAGTAGTGATAGTTTGGGGTAATTATTATATTTATATTCCGCTTGTGCAGGTTTAGTTGGTAATTATTATTAATAATGCCCCAAATCTATACCCCGGATTTGGAGGGTGTTATAAAAGACAAGGGTAAAGCTCTCTTCACAAAGTCTGATATTGAGTCATCAAGTTCTGAAAGTGATGATGACTCGGAATCTGAAAGCGTGCCTGAGACGGATGCTGATGAAGAGATGATGAAGCTGTGTGCTCTTATGGTGAAATGAATCACAAAGATTGCATACATGATGTTCAGGAAGGGAAATAAGTTTTCCAGGAATGACACGAGTTCTGATAAGAAGAATTTCAGAAAATCTGAGGGTAGAGGAGGAAAGTCTGACATAGGAGATTATACAAATGTCAAATGCTACAACTGTGGTGAGAAAGGCCACATATCTCCTGATTGCAAGAAAGTGAAGAGTGATAAAGGCAAGGCACTTGTCACAAAGAAGAAAAGCTGGACAGACACCTTAGGTTCTGAAAGTGAGGAGAATTATGCCCTGAAGGCAAATGCTGATACGACAAGTGTTGAAAGCAGTTCTGAAGCTGCTGAGTTAAAGGTACCTCAAACTACTTATGCCTTTCATACTGATGATACTAATGAGTTGAGAAGATATCTTAAAACCATGTTCACTAGTTATAGAGATCAAACTTTAACATGTGAAAGATTAACTTCTGAAAATATTGCTTGCAAAAATAGGAATGATTATTTAGAAAAAGAGTTAGTCATGTTCCATCAAACTCAGAAAGATAGAGATGATGCTTTCTATGTTAGGGATGAAGTGCTTAAAATGAATGAATCTCTAAAAGCTGAGTTAGAAAAGGAAAGCGAGATTATCAGGACTTGGACTAACTCTGGAAGAACAACTCAGAATTTGTTAAGTAGTGAAAACTGGAAAGAGGGCTTAGGTTATGGAGAGGATAAGAATGATAAAGGAACTGTAAATATTAAGCCTGTAGTTGTTAAACAAAAGCAAAAGTTAAAAACTGTTAAGTTTGTAGCTGTAAAGTCTGATACTGAGAAATCAGAAGTTAAGAAGGAATTAACTCCTGACAAACTAAAACAGGAAAAGACAACTGAAGTAAACGTAGGCTTAATGACAAAGAAGCAGCTTAAGTATAAGCTGAAAGAAGTTAAGAATGCAAATAAGGTAAAATCATCTAGGAAAATAGGAATGGAAAGGAAGGTGTGAATAAAAGCAATGATTATAAGCCTGTTCCTGATGCTCCTAGAAAAACATGTCATAACTGTGGAAGTTCTAACCATCTGGCTTCTTTTTGCAGGAAAAATAAGAACATAAACTCCTTACCTTCAAAGTCAGGAGTTAAGAGTCAGTCTGTTAGATATAAGCCACAAAATCCTTGTTTTCATTGTGGTAGTTTATGGCATTCCATTTATACTTGTAAGGAATATCATAGTTTGTACTATGATTATTATCAAATAAAACCTTCTTTAAAGAAAGTTACCATTGTTCCTTCTAGTGTAAGTTCTGATTCAAAGTCTGATAGTGTAAATTCTGATAAGAAAAATGTTAACATAAACTCTGATGCTAAATCCGCTGCAAATGTTAACAAACTTAATAAGGCCAAAGGATCCAAGCTTGTCTGGGTCCTTAAAACTAATCATTAGTGGTCTTTGTGATTGCAGGGCAACATGAAAAACATCCAAGTTCTGGACAGTGGATGTTCAGGACATATTACTGGAAATAAAGCCCTGCTATCAGGCTTTGTGGAGAAGGCTGGCCCAAGTATTTCTTATGGAGATGGCAACATTGGAAAAATATTGGGATATGGCAATATCAATCTTGGGAATGTCATCATTAAGGAAGTAGCTCTGGTCTCAGGACTTAAACATAATCTGCTGAGTGTCAGTCAAATCTGTGACAGAGGTTATCATATGGATTTCTTTGAAGAACACTGTGAAGTTGTAAGTAAATCTATAGGCAAAATTGTTCTGAAAGGATACAGACGTGGTAACGTCTATGAAGCCAAGCTTTCAACAAGTACTGATGGTTCTACAATCTGTCTGATGAGTAGAGCATCAATTGAAGAAAGCTGGAATTGGCACAAGAAACTCTCTCATTTAAATTTCAACAATATAAATGAATTAGTCAAGAAAGATCTTGTGAGAGGACTGCCAAAGTCAGTATTTGCTCCTGATGGTCTTTGTGATTCTTGTCAGAAGGCTAAACAAAGGAAATCCTCATTCAAGAGCAAGACTGAATCATCAATTCTTGAGCCTTATCACCATCTATATGTTGATCTATTTGGTCCAGTAAATGTCATATCTATTGCAAAGAAGAAATATGCTAAGGTCATAGTGGATGAGTTCACCAAATACACATGGGTGTATTTCTTGCACACAAAAAGTGAAACTGCATCTATCTTGATTGATCATGTCAGGCAACTGGATAAATTGGTCAAAGATTCTGTGAAAATAATAAGGAGTGATAATGGTACTGAGTTCAAGAATTTGATAATGGAAGAGTTCTGCAAAAACCATGGATTCAAGCAGGAATTCTCTGCTCCTGGAACTCCACAGCAAAATGGAGTTGTTGAAAGAAAGAATAGAACTCTTATTGAAGCTGCACGAACAATGCTTGATGAAGCAAAGCTTCCAACCTATTTCTGGGCTGAAGCTGTGCAGACTGCTTGTTTTACTCAGAATGCAACACTAATTAACAAGCATGGAAGGACACCATATGAGATGGTGAAGAAAAAGAAGCCAAATCTGAAGTATTTTCATGTGTTTGGATGCAATTATTTTGTTCTTAAGACTCACCCTGAACAGCTGTCCAAATTTGATCTAAAATGTAACACCCCCAAATCCGGGGTCGGGGATTCGAGTTGTCACGACTTCCATTTCCCTTAATAATACTTAATCTTAACAATCAACCAGCTACTGCGTACTGTGACCCCACAATATACACACACACACCACAAGTTATAGTCTCAGAGATGAATACCAAAAATAATACAAGTCATTTTATTCCATAATTATAAGTCATTACACCTCAAAAGGGTTTCTAAATAAATTTACATATTCCTTGCCATTATTACAATTTATAATATACATACATCTGGTACATCAATAGTTGAAAGTCTAGCCTACTGGTAGTTCCTACCTCAGCTACAACGGCATCAACGCCTACAGGAAACTGCGGAACGTTTCCTATCCGCTCACGAATTAGGAGTTTGGTCCTGTTCATCTTGTCTATCTGTTGTTGTGTGATAAAAGAAGAAAGCAAGGGTGAGCAACAAGCCCACCGTAATAATATGTATAATGATTAACAATATATGAGCATTCTCATAGTACACATGAAAGTCTTGGTTAAGCAGATATGAACCAAGTTTGATATCTTAACACGACCAAGTCACAAAATATTTAGTATATATGTATATATATACTTTTCAAAATCTTGGAAGTCCTCTTCCATGCATAATATACACAGAGTTCCAGTTTATAACTGAATAAAAATATCATTGCAAGGTGATCTCATATATCTAACCTCGTCTCAACATTTTTGTGAAAATCTTTGTCATGCATAAGATAATCATTAACAAGATATAAGTTGAAAAGATGAAGTTACAAGATACTCCAATATACTTATATCTTTTCCGAATACTACTTGAACTACCATCGTTCAAGGTATAATCAGTTTCAAAAGTTCATCACATAGATGAGACTACAAGATAAGATTTGAATAGATTCAATCTTTGAAATATCATTCAAAAGAAATGAAGTAACGAGATACTTCATTAAGTCCCGATATATATATCCATATATATCTCTCATACATTTCCTGAAAACCTCTGTCATGTAAAGTATGAACAGAGTTGTAATATCCAATGAATTTGGAAAGAAAAGAATTTTGGCATAAACCCGATATCTTGCTGATCAGGTAAAGATACCAATAAGTAACCTTTTCTACTATAGATGGATGAATTCCTTGCCAGTCATCACCCTGGCCGCATTAGGACCTCGCGCTAGACCGTTACCCGGCCACTCACGCGTGGATGGACTGTCACCCCGCCTCTTACACCTTCATAGACCGTACCCCGGCCTGTCGCTTATGCTGACTCAATTAGATGGACTTACTTCCCGAACGTTGGGCAAGTAATCAAATTATTTTCTCAAAACAGCAACCTCGTTGCAAATATAAAATACACCACTGAGCCGGATCCCTAAGATTTTTGAGCGAATATTCAAGTCTCCTTCGAAAGGAAGATCTTAAATCTGAAAACGAGTTTTGGGATCCGCTCTAACTTTTAAAATCATTTTGAAGACTCGAAAACATTTTTAAGAATGTTTGGAGTAATGCTGATTTAATGAAATAAATCAGTCCCGATATATTAGAAAATATCTGAATATTATTATTTAAATAATATTTCCATAAGGATAATCCTTATAAAATAATTAAAGTAAAAGTTTTAAAACTTATAATTGGAATGAATAATAAATAACCAAAGATATACTTATACGAAAGTACGATCTTTATTTGAATAATCGAAAATAAGTTTGATTATCGAAACATTATTCTTTAATAAAATAAAGAATATTATTTAATAAATAAGCGGAGTCATAAGTCCTCAAATGAATATTCAAAATAATATTCATTAAATAAAATAAATGGAGTCTTAAGTCCTCGAATGAATATTCAAAATAATATTCATTAAATAAAGTAAGCGGAGTCATAAGTCCTCGAATGAATATTCAGAATAATATTCATTAAATAAAATAAAGTTATCGAATAAACCTTATTCGATTAATAGTTTTGAAAACTATATCAATATATATATATATATAATACTCGGGAACATCGACTCCCGGTTTAGAAAAATGTTCACCTTTGGGTCCCCTATACTAAGGGTATACGCAACTACTGCTTATCTCTAGCATAGGTATTATGCAACTTATAAGCAATTGAATCAACAATTAGATGTCAAGATTACGAAACAGACATGCATATATACCATATCACATGCTCCAATATATCGCAAGATTTGCTAATAACAATCATGCACTTATCACAAGATAATGCATATATATATTTACATCACAACAACAGTATAACGGGTAGAAAACTTGCCTGAGTGTTCCCGGTTAGACTTAAGCTTAGAGTGAGTCCGATAACCTATGAACAACAACATAAGTCAGAATTAAACCACAGTCGCTTAAGAAACTAGACTTTAACCAATTGAACCCTAACGTTTGCTTATGGTCACTTCTACGCTTAACGAATCACATAAGTCATTCGAGTACCCTTGGCTCCACCATTTTTAATAAATTAACCATTAAGAATTTTAAGGCGATTCTTTCGCGAGTACCCTACTAACTTCCTAATATACTTTACATAATTGTTTCATACTCCAATTAGTCATTTAAGGGCCTTAACCAAGGTTTCAAAGTAAGGCGAGGGGTAATGGTTCATTCGCGAAATGACGTTACTTAAAACGGTCGTTTCTCCTAAACCGTACATCGGAACCAAGTGATCCATATATCAAAACGAAGCTTATGACACGCTCTAGCTAAACATGGCAATGTTAAAGATTTTTTATTGAGTTTTCTGTCCTGAACACTAAGAACAAGCAGTTGAATAAAAATGGGCATTACGACGGCTATATTTACGAGTTTTCCAAGTTTCTCACTACACCAAAACCTCACCAAACAACCCACAATCATTAACACATCAAACCTCAACTAAATAATACTATACCAGTCTTTATTCTTCAGATTATTCATCTCAACCAACCACAATCAAGTTTTATTACCTATAACAAGATTCACTCACCAAATCACTCCAAATCCAAATCAAACTACTAATAATCAAAGGTCATGCTTCTCATTTAGAAAACCAACCATCAAAATCACTAATAATCAAAGTAAAGGATAGGGTTTGAAGTTTATACCTTCCTTGGGAGGTGTTAAGTTGCTAGGAAGCCTTAGGGAGCTTCCTACAAGCTTGATCTTTCCAAAGAAATCAAGAACACAAAGTTAGGCTTTGAAGTTTCTAAAAGTCCGATTGAAAGAAATGTAAAAATGAGGGTCTTACCATGCTTATTTGGATGATACTTGTGAACAATAGTTGTAGGCCATCTCAATACCTTTCCAACGAGCTATATAACACAACATTTCAGTGAGAAATGAAGGAGATACATTAGTTTTAATGTGCTGGTTCTGTTTTGGCCGAGAGCAATGGAAATGGGGGAGGAAGATGAGAGCTTGTGTTGACTTGAACTTGTGGCGGAAATGAAATGATTTTAGGATATTTACTTGACTAGTTGTTTTGTTTAAATTAGTGGAAAGTGACATAAGCATGGTGATGTCATCAAGCTTACATAATCCTTGCCACTTGTCTCATCCTTATGGTGGGAGCATCTTTTTAAGCTTAATCCTTATATTAATATGTTAACTAAGTGCATTAATCTTGCACTAATTGACCCTCCTCCTTGCCTCTTGTATTACTTAGTCGTTTAATTATTTTACGACTCGTTTATTGTTCATTCTCATTGATCGTTTGAGGGATCATATCCGGGATCTCATTACTTGGTTTCCCCTAAACCCTTCTTAATATTTTATATTACTTTTATGATCATCTCTTATAATCCTTGAATTAAATCCTTTTAATCATGTTACCTTATACTCAATTCTTTCGGTATCTGGTGGATTTTCGGGAAAAATCAAAGTGTTCGAATTTGGATTCTGACGATCTTTACATACACTTATTTACTTTATGGAATACTAATACGATCTTAGAATTTCCATAACAGTACTCCTATATAGCGTGGTCTGATAATTTTCCTTAATCAGCATCATCAGCAAAAGTTACTGTTATTCCTAGTGGACTAACAATGAGATTTACAGAAGGGGGGTTGAATGTAAATCTCAAAACTTTTTCAAGTTTTGAGCAGTTTTAAAGACTTTGTGTTCAAGATAAACAAGTGTGTGAATTGCTTTAAGCTAATACAGACAGATATATATTCAAGCACTAATGTAAAGAACACAACAGACCTTAAAAACTTTTCTGGTGGATTGTTGTTCCACCAGAGATGGTATTTCAGAAAATCTGTGATTCTAGATGTTGATCACAGCTGCGTCCTAGTACAAACTAGATAATTTTTCTCTCAAGATTTTTCTAAACAGCACTGGAAAAAATTCTTATCTAATTACTAGCTGCTACTTGGTTTATATATCACCAAGTGTACAAGTAAAGACAAAGATAAAAATACAATAATAAAATAAGTTCTCCATTTGTTTCTTCTCCATATCACTCAAGTACTTTGTTGACTATTGCTTCTTTGTACTAGAGTAGAACGGCTGCTTTTTCTGATGTTCCTGAAATTAGGCTTCCACATTTCAGTTATCTCTGTCAACCCATGTGCCTCTGTCTGCTGTTACAACTACCACTTATCAACTGCTATTTAACAGAACATCCGTTGAAGCCTTCATCCGTTGATGGCTTTATCCGTTGATGTGTTAGCAGTTGAAGCTCTATCCGTTGAAGCTTTAGAGACATCCGTTGAAGCTTTGTTTCTCATCCGTTGAAGGTCTTTAAGATATCCGTTGATACCACTTCATTTATACAAAATTACAAGGCATGAAATATTTACAATTGGCCTTCCTATTTGCATATCTTCTAGTAGTCAACATGACTTATATTTCAACTTCTAAGAATTATATCTTAAATACAGAGACTGAAATGTGCTACAACACTAGACTTATTTCTAAGTAAAGCTACACCATCAACGGATAGCCAAAGTGGTCTTATCCGTTGAGGCTACAAACACTAAACTTCTACTTAAGTGTTTTGTTAAACATATCATCAAACTAATGCACATATATTCCTAACAATCTCCCCCTATTTATGTCTATAAGAATTGTAGACATAAATTCAGGGTTAACTTGATGATAACAAAACACTTAACAAATATATGAATTGAAACTAAGTAAAAATTTAAAAGTGCTGCAAAAGTGTATGTACTAGGAGGTAATTGAAGATTTACAGAATTTCCAAGGGTGCTCCTCTAGTCTGAGCAAATCATCTTTTTCTTCTTTGTTCCCTTATTTTCTTTCCTAGCCCTTTGTCATTTTCCTCAATTTGGAGTTAAAGTTGTCTGTAGAATTCAGCTTCATCTTCATCACTGATATCCAACTTAGATTGCATTTCCTTGAGAGTTTCATTGCTGGCAATCTTGAGTTGGTCTTCAAGTCTGAAAAATCTTCTGACTCCTTTATCATCTCTAAATTCCATCAACCAATGAGGTGATTTGTGGATTGTAATTCCCCTTTCTTGAAAGAGTAAAGTTCTGGGCAAAGCATTGGGCTCCCTCCAAGTTTTCCTTATGTTGGCAATCTTGTTGAGAATTTCAGTCTTGCCAGAATCCTTTTGTATGGCTGAAAAGACTCTGATCAAGGTAGAGTAGCCTTCATTCAGAATCCTGTAGAGAGGCCATGTTCTTTCCCCAGCTCCTTTGTATCTGAACACCAATGTCTCTGGTAGCTGTCTGTAGGCAGCTATTCCCCTTACATCCTCCAGCTCATCCAGATAGAGTTCAATGTCTGAAATTTCTTTTATGTCACAGATGTGAACATAATCATCTTTAGAAATGGGTGGTTTAGGCTTAGGTTTTTGTTTTTGAGTGAATTTCTTAGAGGTTAGGGGAGGTGTAGATTTGGATTTTCTTTTCTGTTTCTTTGGTAGTGGAAGAGTGGTTAAAAAGGTAGGCAATTTGATGGTGTCCCAATCAATAGGTTCCTCTTTTGGGATGATTAGTTCACCATGGATGTTTATAGTGGGATCAGCAACACAAGGTTCAGGTATGGAAGGTAGTGGTTTAGATATTGATTTAGTTTCTTCAGTGTTATCTTCACTCCTTCTATGTGCCTTGGCCTTTCTTCTGTTTCCCTTCTGCCATTCCTCTCTTTCCTCCATACTCTCACCAAATATACTCCCAAAAACCTCATCTAGGTTTGCAATCTTGTCTTCACCCCTGACTTCAATTCCTTTCTCTCCTTCAACTTGACTTGACTTTAGCTGTTGTTCAAGCTTTGCTTGTGCTCTTTTGTCAGCCTTGAGTTTTTCAGCTTCTTTCTTCAACCTTTTGGTTTCTTCCCTCTTGGCCTTTGGAAATTTGGGATGTCCTTGCATCACACAGATACTCTTTCCCTCTCTAAAGATAATGGCCATTTTCATTCTTTCAACTATGTCCTTGGTCTCCTTGAGCTTTTTGATGTTAGCACCCAAAACTTTGTCTTCATCAGGCTTTGGAAGAGGAAAGTCCACTTCTTTCATCTGAGCAAAGTCTAGGGGGTTCTTTGTGGAGTCCTTGCTGGATCTAGTGTTGGGCTTGAGAACTATAGGTTTTAGATTCTTTGAAGAAGTCTCTCCAACCTTATTCCTCCTTTCTGGCTTGTGCTCCATAATGATTGGTTCAACCTTTGTGCTATGTTTCACAGATATTGATTTATCTTGTGTTGAGCCAAACACTTGTTGCACCCTTTCATCAATTCTCCTCCTTTGCTCTTTCACTTGAATTTCAGCTGCTGCTAGCTGGATTAGGTCAATTCCATCAGGCTTTCCTTTGATTTGCATAATTGGAGAAGTAGTGATGGCAGGAACTAGCACTTTAGATATCTGGATTTTTATAGATGGCTCTCCTTCCCCTTCCCTTTTTCTCTCCCCCTTTTTGTTATCATCAAGGAGAGGGGTCAAGCCTTGTGCCTTTGCCAGCTGCATAAGTAGACTTGTTTGAGATTGTTGGTTGTGAAGAATGCTGGCCACAGAATTTTCAATAACTTGGACTCTGTCTTCTAACTTAGCCAGCCTCTTTTCAGTATTTGAATCCTTTTTCAATCTCAACAATAAGTCCTTCATTGTACCATAGGGCATGACTGAATCCAATTTTTCAGAATTGTAGGATTTCAAGTCAGCAATATCCTTCTTGAGTTCATCCACACTCAAATTTTGTCTTACTTGCTGCAACTTCATGAGATGCAGTGAGTCCAGGTGAGGTGTAAGGATTGCCTTGGTACCAGCATGTGAAGTTTTCTGAATGGCCTGTTGGATAGTACTGATTTGTTTGACTAAGGAGACATTGAATTGCCCTGTTGTAGACTCCTTTGTCAAGGCCCATTCAGGTAAATTTGGAATAGAACTAGGGCTTTCATCTCCCCCTAAGTTCATGCTTCCATCAAAAGAAACAGAGTCATCATCATCAGAATTTACTCCAAATTCCTCAGATGACTCACCAGCTATAGAAGGCATCTTGTTAATAGCAGCTTTATCCCTTTGAAGAGATTCTGTTGTATGTACTAGATGTAGTGTCTTTTCTGCCTCCTCATTGCCCTGAGCAGCCAACAACTGATAGGCTGACACAGGATGAGTAAAAGTGTCAGCATCCAAGGAAATGTTATCAATTACAGCTTTGTAATGTTGCTGAAATTGTCTTTCCTTTTCAGCATCATCCACAATCATTGACTCACTAGCAATGGCTGGATCCACCCTTATATCTGCTGTACCTGCTTTTCTCTCTTTTTCTCTATATTCTTGCATCAGGGGCTCCCCCTGGCTCACACTCCTCACTTCCTTACCTTCACCTACTAAGGTGGTACTCCTCTCACTTACTTTTGCCATGCTGGAAGAAATAGCATGCATATTTGAGCTCTCAATCTCTCCTTTTGCCTGGGTGCAACCCAGCCTCTCACTCAAATTGTCACTCCCTTCCCTCAGTCCTAAAAGTGATTGTGCAGTAATCATGTCTTCTACACTTAGAATTGTTTCAGTTGTGTCTGTAGAGACTATCAACGGATATGAAATAGCCGTTGAAGGTGACACTGATGGTATCAACGGATAACTGCTGTTAAGCTTATCCGTTGAAGAACAACCATTTGTCAACGGATGAGTGATATCCGTTGAAGAAGGAAAAGAAGTAGAAATTGAAAGTGATATAACTGTTGAATCTGTGTGGATTGATTTGAGTTTTGATGACACAGATCCTTCAATTACATCTGAAAGAATTTGCGGGTGATCCAACAAATCATCTAAAAGATGATGATCACCTGTATTTGAGTGGGGCTCCTCCCTGAGTTGTAAAGAGGGAGAATCAGGAATTGATGGGAATAACATATCCACATCCAGAGATGGTGATGAAGTGTGTGGTGATTGATGTGTGTTAATTGTGAGAGAATGGGGCTGTGACTCCATATTTGTTGGAGCCACATCAAACTGAGTTTGAGAAGGCATAGATACAGATGGATGTATCTGTGTAGTGTGTGCACCCTGTGTAGAAGATTGGGTTCTAGCCCTCTTTCTTCTAATAAAAGCTTTTGTTGGTGAGTGTTTGGCTTCTGTGTCCCTCCCTCGTTTGATCTGTGTTCCTGGTTGGGAACTATTTTCAATAGTTACATCCTTTTGGGAGAATGCAGCTAGGGATGTGCTAGTAACCTTTTCAACCACCACAGCTTTTTGAGAAACTGTGGTTTGGCTAGCTTGGGAAACACTTATCTCTCCTTCCTTATCCTGGGGGTTTCTTTGATGTTCACCCCTCCCCTCACCACTCACACCCTGTTCACTCCCCTCAGGGTTAAGGGTAGGTGTTACAACTATTGTCTTTTGAGAAACAACAGAGGTGGTTTTCTTTGTCTTTGATTTTGAAAGTTTAGTTTTGGTGACCTTGGTAGGAATCTGTTGGGGCATTGTCACAGATTCCATGGGCACACTAGAAGATAAAGAAATAGAGGGGTTGGAAGAAGTAGGAGTTGTAGAAACAATTACCTCACTTACCTGAGGTGCATCCATGATTGGTAAATATACCAATGGTACACTGCTGTTGAGATCCATTCTCAATAAATCTGTAAGAACTCTTTTCTCTTGTGCCCAGCACTTGAGTTTGTTATTCTCATTGGTTATGACCAAACCTTCAGCAACATGGTTAGCCAATAACATAAAGAATCTAGCATAATAGTTGTTATTAGGTCTATTAGCTTTGTTACCTAATCTAGTACCCAATTCTAGCATAACATAATTGCTAAAGTTAAAATACCTATCAGAAACAAGCATATAGAGCATATTAACAAGAGATGAAGTTATGGCATCAAAATTACTAATTTTCCCAGAGAAAACCTTGATAAAGGCATCCCCAAGAAAACTCCATTCTTTCCTAAGGCCTTTTCTTTTAATACTCCCTAAACTAGCAGAGTTAAGAGAATAACCTATGGAATCTAACATGCTGGATACATCATTATCAGTGTGTGGTGTCATGGCATTGTTCTCAGGCAATTTAAAATATGCTAGTAAATCATCACAGTTAACACAGTGATTTTTACCTTTGAGAGTGAAAGAGATGGTCATATCTATGGAGTTGAACTCAGCAGTTGTCCAAATCTCCTCAACTACTTCACAGTAAATCGTTGGGGCTTCCAGCATTGCATAGCTAAGTTTACAGTTTTTGATGAAGTCCATCATTTTGTGATAATCTGAGTGGGCTTCATTCTTTGCTACCAAAGCTATGAAATTGTTCTTCTCATAGATGAACCCAGATTGAGACATAATTTTTACTACTGGTGCCATTGTTGTAAGTAGAAATTGCAGAGAATAACTTAAAGTTTTTGCAGAGAGTAAATGGTAAAAGCTTTGAAGTTTCAAGAAAGCGTAAAGTAAAAATGAAAAATCAGAAGGGCTTTTATACTTTCTCAAATTAAAAAGCATAAATAAAAGATTAAACAATAAATATATGTAAGTGAGTTTCAGCCGTTTAAGAATAAACTGTAAGTATTCTAAAAACTACCTTTAAAACAAATACATACAGCTGTATGTATGAGTATCAACGGTTAAGAAAATAGAATCAACGGCTGTAAGACACCTGAATCGACTGATGTGACATTTCAACGGATAAAGTAAATTGTCATCCGTTGAAAAGTACTACAGTTTTATCCGTTGACGGATAAAAATTCCAGAAATGTATATGTCTTTCAACGGATAATGAACATCCGTTGATGGAACAATTTTGACTTTCAACGGATAGGAAATACCCGTTGATGGAATAATCTGTGTTAAAAAGTCAAATTTGTTCTAGCAACTAATACATTTCAGGCTTCAATTCAAATTGCAATTAGGACATAAATTTTATAAGTAATTAAGCATACCTAGCTCACTTACCAATATTGTGAATATTGATTCATCAAGTGGCTTGGTAAATATGTCTGCAATTTGTTGTTCACTTGGAACAAAATGTAGTTCCACTGTACCATTCATGACATGCTCTCTGATGAAGTGGTACTTGATATCAATGTGCTTGGTCCTTGAGTGCTGCACAGGATTCTCTGTTATGGCTATGGCACTTGTGTTGTCACAAAAGATAGGAATTCTATCAACATGAAGTCCATAATCAAGGAGTTGATTCCTCATCCATAACACTTGAGAGCAGCAACTTCCAGCAGCAATGTATTCAGCCTCAGCTGTAGAAGTAGAGACTGAATTTTGCTTTTTGCTAAACCATGATACAAGCTTGTTTCCCAGGAATTGGCAGGAGCCTGTTGTACTTTTCCTGTCTATTTTGCAACCTGCATAGTCTGCATCTGAATAACCAATTAGATCAAAGCCAGATTCTCTAGGATACCAAATACCTAAATTTGGTATACCCTTGAGATATCTGAAAATCCTCTTGATAGCAATTAAGTGAGACTCCCTAGGATCAGCTTGAAATCTAGCACACAGACATGTAGCAAATATTATATCTGGTCTACTGGCAGTTAAATATAAAAGTGAACCAACCATGCCTCTATAACTTGTAATATCCACAGACCTTTCAGTCTTATTCAATTCAAGTTTGGTGGCAGTGGCCATGGGAGTTTTTGCAGATGAACATTCCATTAAGTCAAACCTTTTTAGAAGATCATGAATATATTTACTTTGACTAATGAAAATTCCATCACTAACTTGTTTAACCTGTAAACCAAGAAAATAGGTTAGTTCTCCCATCAGGCTCATTTCATACTTACTTTGTATTAGCTTAGCAAACTTTTTGCAAAGTTTATTATCTTTAGAACCAAATATTATGTCATCTACATAAATTTGAACAAGTATACTAGAGCCATTAACATTCCTAAAGAAGAGAGTTTTATCAACAGTACCTCTAGTGAAGTGATTCTCTAAAAGGAATTTTGATAGGGTTTCATACCAGGCTCTAGGTGCTTGCTTCAGTCCATAGAGTGCTTTCAACAGATAATACACATAGTCTGGAAAATTTGGATCTTCAAACCCTGGAGGTTGACTTACATAGACTTCTTCCTCCAATTTCCCATTTAGAAATGCACTCTTGACATCCATTTGATAGACTTTGAAATTGGCATGGGCTGCATAGGCTAGAAAAATTCTGATGGCTTCAAGTCTTGCAACAGGAGCATATGTTTCATCAAAATCTATTCCCTCTTGTTGAGAATAGCCTTTAGCAACCAATCTGGCTTTATTCCTTATGACAATGCCATTTTCATCCATCTTGTTTCTGAATACCCATTTTGTGTCAATAGGACTCTTGTTCTTTGGTTTGGGTACCAGCTTCCAAACTTTGTTTCTCTCAAATTGGTTCAGCTCTTCCTGCATAGCTAATATCCAATCTGGATCCAATAAAGCTTCTTCCACTTTCTTAGGTTCCTCCTGAGATAGAAAACTACTATACAGACATTCATCTTGAGTAGCTTTTCTTGTTTGCACTTTAGATGATGCATCACCAATGATCAGTTCGAAGGGATGATTCTTGGTCCATTTCCTTTGAGGTGGAAGATGTGCTCTAGATGAGGTGGCCTCAGTATTGTCATGATGTGAGACAGAGTGTTGATTATTTGAAACTCCCCCTGAGTTGTTGGTTCTTTGCAGGGAATTTGGAGTTCTATCAACTGATGATGTAAATCGATTATCCATTGATGAACTATGATCAATGGATGCTTCATTTTGTACTTCAACGGATGATGCACTATGTCTTTCAACGGATACTGCATTGCCTCTATCAACGGGTGCAGAATTTTGTGCATTATCCAAGGGCATATTTTGAATCCCTTTTGAAGTGTCATCTCCATCAATCTCCTCTTCACTATCATCACAATATATCTCAATATAGTCAAATTTGAGTCTCTCATTGTGTCCCTCATCTGTTAGTCCATCAATCTTTTTATCATCAAACACAACATGCACAGATTCCATAACAATATTGGTTCTTAGATTGTAGACCCTATAAGATTTTCCAGCTGAGTAACCAACAAATATCCCTTCATCAGCCTTTGCATCAAACTTCCCTTTATGGTCAGATTGATTTCTCAGTATAAAGCATTTACATCCAAAGACATGAAGAAAGTTTAGAGTTGGTTTTCTTCTCTTGAACAACTGATAAGGAGTCATGCCTTTAGTTTGATTGATCAAAGAAATATTCTGAGTGTAGCAGGCACAATTAACAGCTTCAGCCCAGAAATATGTTGGTAACTTTGATTCTTCAAGCATTGTTCTGGCAGCCTCAATCAAAGATCTGTTCTTTCTTTCAACTACCCCATTTTGCTGAGGTGTTCTTGGAGCTGAGAACTCATGCATGATTCCATTTTCTTCACAGAACAGCCTTATTGACAAATTCTTGAACTCAGTTCCATTGTCACTCCTGATATTCCTAACCTTCAAGTCAGGATGATTATTGACTTGCCTGATGTGATTGATAATGATTTCACTTGTTTCATCCTTTGATCCAAGAAAATAGACCCATGAAAACTTTGAGAAATCATCTACAATCACTAAGCAATATCTTTTTCTTGCAATTGACAATACATTGACTGGTCCAAACAAATCCATATGTAGCAGCTGTAATGGTTCATCAATTATTATTTCAAGCTTCTTTTTGAATGATGCTTTCCTTTGTTTGCCTTTCTGACAAGCATCACACAAACCATCTCTTGAGAATTCAACAAGAGGAATTCCTCTGACTAAGTCCTTTTTGACTAGATCATTCATTGTCTTGAAATTCAAATGGGATAGCTTCTTGTGCCATAGCCAACTTTCAACTGGACTTGCTTTGCTGAAGAGACAAGTAATAGATTCTGCATCTGTAGAGTTGAAGTCAACTAAGTACACATTTCCTTTTCTAACTCCAGTTAGAATCACTTTGTTGTCTTTCTTACTGGTGACAACACAGACTTCTGAATTGAAGGAAATTGTATTCCCTCTATCACATAGTTGACTGATGCTCAGTAGGTTGTGCTTGAGACCATCAACTAATGCAACTTCATCAATGATGACATTCCCTGTTGAAATCAAGCCATATCCCATAGTAAACCCTTTGTTGTCATCTCCAAAGGTTATGCTAGGGCCAGCTCTCTCCTTAAACTCAGTGAGCAGGGAGAAATCTCCTGTCATGTGTCTTGAACAGCCACTGTCCAAGTACCATAGATTTCTTCTTTTTCCCTGCACACCATAAAATCAATCAAGTTGATTTTGGTACCCAAGTTTCCTTGGGTCCATTCTTGTTAGCCTTTCTCCTAGACTTCATTCCTCCTGCATCTTTAGACTTAGGTAACTTTGAGTCAACCTTGATCTTAGATGTAGTTGGTTGAGGTGTAGGGTTAGTCACAGAATTATTTAGCACATTTGGAATTTGATAAGGCATGGATTGTGCAAGCATGTTATTCCATATTGGCATATTATATGGCATTTGAGGCATACTAAATGCAGCAAGATAAGGATTGTTAAAATATGGCATGTTTGCAAAATGTGCATAAGGATTCTGTTGAGACATAACAGGCATAGCATGTAGAGGTGATGCAGACATATTAGGCATGGAAGAGGGTACAGGTATGGGAGTTTTCTTAATAGATTTGCAATTAGCAGATAGATGATTAACACTACTACAATGCACACAACTTTTTCTAGGAGCATACTTATCAGGTGTGTAATTGTTATGTTTGTTAACCCCTACCTTCCCATTTCTATTAGATTTCCTTTTAGTTTCCTTTTTATCCTCAACCACTTTGAGCCTATTCTTTAACTGTTCTAAGGTCATGTGTCATATATTCACCTTACTGAAATCTTTGGATGTGCTTGCTTCTCCTTTGACAAAGTTCTTGGAAGTTGAACCAAACTTTTTGTTGAGTTTCTTTAGATTTTCACTTTTAGAAACATCTGCGTGTTTTAATTGAGGAACCTTCAACGGATGCTCCTTTTCTTCCTTCAACGGATAACTTTCATCATCCGTTGATTCCACATCCGTTGACAGCCCATCAATTAATTCCAGTTTCTTTTTATTTTTATCCCAGGCAGTCTCACAGAATGATTCAATTCCTTGGACCTTGGAAATTTGAGCACCAACATCCCTAGATGTCTTCCAGGCTTTAATCACCTCTTGCTCTCTCTCTAATTGATTGGAAAGTATTTCTACTTTCTTAACAGATTCAGCTAGTTCATTTTCAACAGATATATAATGTAGCTTAGTTTTCTCTAGGTCAATCAACTTATCTTCTAACACAGCATTTCTATTACTTAAAAACAGATTGTTCTCTTTAATCCTACTATTTTCTTTAGCAAGAGATTTAAGAGACACACGCAAATGATACAATTCAGTAGACATGTCATTAAAAGCATCATTGCACTCTTCTTTAGTAAGCTGTGTTAAATCAGTAGTGATTACCTGGTTGCTTGATGAACTAACTTCATTTTCCTCAGAATCAGCCATGAGAGCCAAGTTGACATATTCCACATCTTCATCCTCTTCTTCTCCATCAGCTGCCCAGTCTTTTTCTTGAGTAATGAAAGCCCTCTCCTTTTGTTTGAGCAGATCAAAATATTTCTTTTTGTAATCTACTTGGTCAAATTTCTTCTTTTCAGAAGTTGGCTTTCTGCACTCACTTGCAAAGTGTCCACTTATACCACAATTGAAACACTTGAACTTGGATTTGTCCACCATGTTCTTTTGAGGTTTAGTGGCTCTAGTGTTTTTCCTAAATTTCATCTTTGCAAATCTCCTGGACAGAAATGCAAGATGCTCATCAATACCATCAGAGTCATCTTGGCTGGAGTTGTCTTCATTCTCAACAACTTGCTCCTTACCCTTGCTTGATTCTGATTTGCTTGTGCCATCTTTGGAGTTTGATGTAGATCTCACAGTTTCTTGTCTGCATTCTTTCTCATTTTCAGCTACCAAGGCAACTGAACCTCCTTTCTTCCTTCCCTTCTCCAATACCTCATCCTGTTCTAGCTCTAGTTCATAAGTCTTCAAGATTCCATATAATCTTTCAAGAGTGAAGTCCTTATAATCTTGAGAGTTTCTCAAGGAGACAGTCATGGGTTTCCATTCCTTTGGCAAGGATCTTAAAAATTTAAGATTTGAATCCTTCACCTGGTACACTCTACCATACAGCTTCAGTCCATTCAACAGCTTTTGGAATCTATTGAATGTGTCATTTAAAGATTCATTTTCTTCAAAATGAAAATACTCATACTGTTGAATGAGAAGCTGCATTTTGTTTTCTTTTACTTGTTCTGTACCTTCACACAGTAGCTGAACTGTGTCCCAAACCTCTTTGGCAGTTGTGCAATTTATCACATTATCAAACATATCCTTGTCAAGACCATTAAACAAAATGTTCATAGCCTTCTTATCCTTGTGGACTTCTTCTGTGTCTTCCATTGTCCATTCTGCTCTAGGTTTTGGAATGGATTGACCAACAGCAATTGTGGCCGTAGCAACTGTGGCTACTTTGTGGGGAATGTGAGGACCATTCTCAATGCAGTTTACATAACCTTCATCTTGGGAGAGTAGATGAAGGTGCATTTTCACCTTCCAATGGTGATAACTGTCTTTGTCAAGAACTGGGATTTTTACTCCAATATCCTTCTTACTCATCTTTGTTAGTTTCCAAGATCTTTAAACTCTTTGTGTGTCAAGAGCTTGCTCTGATACCAATTGTTATTCCTAGTGGACTAACAATGAGATTTACAGAAGGGGGGTTGAATGTAAATCTCAAAACTTTTTCAAGTTTTGAGCAGTTTTAAAGACTTTGTGTTCAAGATAAACAAGTGTGTGAATTGCTTTAAGCTAATACAGACAGATATATATTCAAGCACTAATGTAAAGAACACAACAGACCTTAAAAACTTTTCTGGTGGATTCTTGTTCCACCAGAGATGGTATTTCAGAAAATCTGTGATTCTAGATGTTGATCACAGCTGCGTCCTAGTACAAACTAGATAATTTTTCTCTCAAGATTTTTCTAAACAGCACTGGAAAAAATTCTTATCTAATTACTAGCTGCTACTTGGTTTATATATCACCAAGTGTACAAGTGAAGACAAAGATAAAAATACAATAATAAAATAAGTTCTCCACTTGTTTCTTCTCCATATCACTCAAGTACTTTAATGACTATTGCCTCTTTGTACTAGAGTAGAACGGCTGCTTTTTCTGATGTTCCTAAAATTAGGCTTCCACATTTCAGTTATCTCTGTCAACCTATGTGCCTCTGTCTGCTGTTACAACTACCACTTATCAACTGCTATTTAACAGAACATCCATTGAAGCCTTCATCCGTTGATGGCTTTATCCGTTGATGTGTTAGCAGTTGAAGCTCTATCCGTTGAAGCTTTAGAGACATCCGTTGAAGCTTTGTTTCTCATCCGTTGAAGGTCTTTAAGATATCCGTTGATACCACTTCATTTATACAAAATTACAAGGCATGAAATATTTACAATTGGCCTTCCTATTTGCATATCTTCTAGTAGTCAACATGACTTATATTTCAACTTCTAAGAATTATATCTTAAATACAGAGACTGAAATGTGCTACAACACTAGACTTATTTCTAAGTAAAGCTGCACCATCAACGGATAGCCAAAGTGGTCTTATCCGTTGAGGCTACAAACACTAAACTTCTACTTAAGTGTTTTGTTAAACATATCATCAAACTAATGCACATATATTCCTAACAGTTACTATTCATCCGTGTTTCAAAAATTCCAAAAATTGGGGTTATTACATAAAAGCTGATGAAGGAATTTTTGTTGGGTATCCACTTTCCACAAAAGTCTTCAGAGTCTATGACTTGAGAACAAGAGTGGTCATGGAATCTATCAATGTCTCCTTTGATGATAAGAAGGTTACTGGGCTTGAAGACTTCAATGATCATGAGCAGCTGAAATTTGAAAATGAAGACTTAAATTCTGATACTGAAAATCCTGACAGCCTAAATCCTGATACTGCAAACTCTGATGAATTAAACTCTGATGTTATTGAAACTGTGGTGACTACGCCAAAGGAAGATGCACCAATGCAGAGGGAGCATACTCAAGATATAACCACATCTTAAGAAGCATCAGAACATACATCTGGCTCTTCAAGTTCTGATTCGTCGAGTTCTGATAAGCCAAGTACTGTGAGCATAGTTTCAGGGGGAGCATCAGAAAATGTTGATGAAGATAGCATGGATCATGGGGGAGCATCCAGTTCTAGAGAAAACCTTCCATCTGCAAGGAAGTGGACAAAATCACATACACTTGATTTAATAATTGGAAATCCTGATGCAGGAGTCAGAACTAAAACAGCTACTTCAAGTGATTGTCTTTACAATTCTTTTCTTTCTCAGACTGAACCAAAGAAAGTGGAAGAAGCTCTTCAAGATGCTGATTGGGTGCAAGCAATGCAGGAAGAGTTAAATGAATTTGAAAGAAACAAAGTCTAGACCCTAGTGCCAAGACCAAAGAACAGATCTGTTGTTGGTACAAAGTGGGTATTCAGAAACAAAACTGACAGTGATGGCATAATTATAAGAAATAAGGCAAGGTTCGTTGTAAAAGGATATTCTCAACAGGAGGGAATTGATTATGATGAAACTTTTGCACCAGTTGTTAGATTGGAAGCCATAAGGATATTTTTGGCTTATGCTGCCTCACAAAAAGTTTGCTGTCTTTCAAATGGATGTGAAAAGTGCTTTTCTCAATGGAGAATTGGAGGAGGAAGTATATGTTGAACAACCTCCAGGTTTTGTAGATCCCAAATATCCAGATTATGTCTACAGGCTTGATAAAGCACTCTATAGCCTTAAGCAAGCTCCAAGAGCATGGTATGAGACTTTAGCTCAGTTTCTTCTGGAAAGTGGATTTAACAGAGGAACTATAGACAAAACACTGTTCTACCTCAACCATGGAAAGGACTTACTTCTGGTTCAGATATATGTTGATGATATCATCTCTGGTTCTACAAATGACAGACTTTGCAAGAAGTTTTCCAAACTGATGCAGTCAAGGTATCAAATGAGTATGATGGGGGAACTTAGCTATTTTCTGGGCCTTCAAGTCAAGCAGAATGAAGAAGGCACTTTTATTTATCAAACCAAGTACACCAGAAATTTGCTGAAGAAATTTGGGATGCAAGATTGTTCAAGTGCATCCACTCCCATGGCCGCTGCAACAAAACTGGATAAGGATACTGTAAATCAGTAGATATTACTGATTATAGAGGTATGATTGGCTCTCTACTCTATCTAACTACTAGTAGACCTGATATCATGTATGCTACCTGTCTTTGTGCAAGATTTCAAGAAGATCCAAGAGAACCTCACTTAACAGCTGTGAAAAGGATTTTCAAATATCTTAAGGGGACAGCTGATCTGGGATTGTGGTATCCCATAGAATTAGATTTTAAACTAATAGGTTACTCAGATGCAGATTTTGCAGGTTGCAAAATTGACAGGAAAAGCACAAGTGGAAGCTGCCAATTTCTTGGAGGCAGATTGGTTTCTTGGTTTAGCAAGAAACAAAAGTCAATTTCCACATCAACTGCAGAAGCAGAGTACATTACTGCAGGAAGCTGTTGTGCACAGATTCTTTGGATGAAGAATCAGTTACTGGATTATGGGTTACCATATTTTAAAATCCCTATTTAATGTGATAATCAAAGTGCTATTGCTATGACATGTAATCCAGTTCAACACTTAATGACAAAGCACATCAGCATTAGATACCACTTTATAAGGGAACATGTGGATGAAGGAACAATGGAATTGCACTTTGTTCCAACAGATCAACAACTAACAGATATCTTCACAAAACCACTGTGTGAAGCTACTTTTACAAGATTGGTAAATGAACTTGGAATGGTTTCAGGTTCTTTCTCTAAATCTGCTTAGTTTTGTTCTGATGCATCAGACTTTATGATCAGTATTTACAGAAATTACTCTCTTTGTGTATTCTGTGCTTAATTGAAAATTGCTTAAGTACTGACTGTTGTCTGATGTGACTTTCTAAACTCTGATAGTGATATGACTGTTTATGTAACTATTTAATCCTATGAGGATACCTGTGCTAGACGCTGACCTAGTAGTTTTCAATACACTAGAGATCCCATGTTAGAAGTAATTATTTATGTGGAAATCTATTGACACAAGCAAATTCTGATATTGAGCTTAGTTGAGTTTACTTTGTCTATCTTATTACTAAGTCAAAAACTAGAATAATGCTTCTCATCTGTTAAGTTCTGATTCTAGTAAATCTGTTGAATGTACTAAGTGCTGATAAACCTCACTTATCAAAAGAAAAAGGAAAAGAAATAAGGAATAAAAATCTGGTACTCCTTTGAGATCTAGAGTAAAAATGTGGAAGGGACGACCCAAGTGCATTGCTGGTATTAAGTAAAATGCATTAGAAAAGCAAATAAATATTTTTCTTGGTGACTTTTCACACTCTATGATTGCTGGAGAAATACTCTGATAATAGCATAAATTTTGATAAGCAGTCGTGACTCACTTACACTGAGAAGCCACTGTAAAATGGAATTTAAAAATATGCACAAAATTAGCACAAAACAGTTGAGGTGGACTCAAGCATGAACTCATTCAATAGTAGGCTTCAGTTGAATGACAGATTTTCAGTAAAGTTTTAGTTATGCCTTATTTCTAAGATATTTTGAAGTGAATCAGACTTTACTCTTTGTCTGATATTTAGCTTAATGCACACACTAACACTCCATATGAATGATGAAAATTTCTGTGGTGATCCATGTTGTTGTAGATGAACAGTTTATGTGTCAAATTGCATAAATTCTGAGGACAGGTTCTGTTGAACGTTCTGATGATTAAGTTCTGAAGAATCGATATCAGAATTTGGGTGAAGAATTACGGAGATAGGCATTCATTTTTCGAGTTCAGAAATCATGTTCTGATGACTGTTAAGTTCTGATATAAGTTTAAGTTCTGATATTAAATTCTGATCCTTTACTTGACTTATTTGTGGTTACAATTTGAAACAGTCGAATATGTTTGGATAGGATATTAACAGTCAATCTAATTAGGGTTAGTAGAACACGTACATGCACATTAATTTTTACTTGTTTCTTGTGCGCATTAAACCCTGTCTTACACTTCCAATGACTATTTTTCATCTTCCCAGTCTAGGGAGACGGGGTAGAATTATTTCTACCTGTCCGCATTAAATTATCCATGCATCTCCTGGCATTTCTCTGCCTATATAAACCAACACTTCACATCAGCCTACACATTATTCCCTTCCTCAAACACTTACTCTCTTTTCCCTCATATACACAACATCATGGTTAACTACAATATGTTTTTAAACTATGAGACCTTCAACATGGAGTTAAGCCATGAGGGATGGCAGCAGGAATGGCACGTGTCTGTCATTCCTGATGAGATTTGGGACTCGGTTCCCCAGGAGGTTACACACACCTCCTGTTCTTTTACATGGACTACCATCGCCATCTGGAGCGATTGGAGGAGGAAAGGCTGGAAGCTCTGCGCCAGCAAGAGCGAATCATCAGACTCGCTATTCTTTTTGTAGAGAGTAGGAGGAAGAAATAACTTATTTTCTTCTTCCTGTTTTTCTTCATCGTCAGCTTTGCCCTGCTTCTTGAGCTAGGACTAAGGCTGTTGATGTTAGGATTAGAAGCTTAGGACAGTCTTGTAATTCTCTGATATAATTTCAATTTCATGAATGTATTCTCTTAATATATTAATGAAATTTCTTATTTTTGCAAGATTTTGTCTCTAAGATGTTTGCACATTTAAATGCACTGTTAAATCCTGATATATCCATGTTCTGATGATCATTTTAATCATTGATTTAAATTAAGTTCTGACTTTAAAATATCAGTACTTGTTTCCTTGATTTATTTTGGTCATTCTCACACTTGAAATTTATTTTCAGAATATTGGTTTTGCAGTGAAAATAATTGAATAAGTGGGAACAGTTTAAATTTTGAATTAAAACTAACTTACCTCAATTAATGGGATTAGTGGGTAATTGGAACGGTTTTTCCTTGAAAACCTGCATATGATAAGTCATGATTACTGTTTTCCCGTGCCCATTAACTATTCATTATTGCTGCATGTCTGACAGGTGTCCAACGGTTATATTTTTTTTTACCAAGTATAAGTAAGAGAGAGAGAGAAGATTATACAATCTTTTATATACTTTTACACTTTATCTCTCTTTCTTTGCTTTTACTATCTCTCATCTCCTGACGTTGGTTTTTCATACAGAGATTTTATCAAACACCTAACAGGCACTCTTAATTTTCGATTCTTCTCATGGCACCTGAGGATTTGATCATTGATGGAGCTAAGTTCGTTCCAAATAACTATGCTACAATTCTCGATCATGATGAAGCTCCGTCTGAATTGCATTTTGTGCAAGATCTTCTTGCACACAATGAAATTGGTTATGCATTGACCCAACCTTCAGTCTTTTCAAGCCAACAAGTTCTGACGTTTTGGCGGACTGGGCATTTTGATAATGGTGGTGCAACTGGTACTCCCAGTATTGTTTTTGAAGTGGATGATTCTGAACATGTGGTAACTCCTGGTACAATTCGCAAGGCCTTATATTTACCAGAAGGCTGTACTTTTTCAACACCGGAGGAATCAGCTCTACAAGAGTTAATGGACAGTTTGTGGTATGAAAAGAGTTTGGCTAAGCTTGGACAGTTGAAACTGGGCACATATTAGAAAGGAATGGAGCTTCTTCTTCGACTGCATCACTAAAGCCTTCGGGAATAAGTGTTCAAACTTTGATGCCATTCCAATAATGAGTCAGCACATCGGGTATGCTATTATTAACCAAACTCATTTTGATTTTGCAAGTGCTGTGATAGGTTTCATAGGGGATAGGATGACAGAGGATAGAAATATAGTTTACTTTGCTAGATTTTGTCAGCTTATATATACCTTTTGCTGTGCTGATGCCCCTCAACTAGCCAGTTCTTTACATCCACCCTTTAAAATTGCAAAACGAGCCTTTAATGACTTGGTAAATGCTGACCTTAAGAAAAAGGTGGTTAGACCTTTACAGATTCCTCAGTCTGTAAAACAGATCTTGGTAAATGCTGATCCTGAAACCTATAGATCTGTTTATCCTAATGTACAACCCACCACCACATTCCAAATACCACAACAACCATCAGAATATACCACTCATACATCTATACCTCAACCCTCCCTCAGAACATATCTCAAATATATCTCACAACTTCACAGACAGCTCAACCTTCATCCTCAGCACCTACTGTGAAGCCTTCATCTTCCAAGCCCAAGAGGACAAAGACTGTTCCTCAAACACCACAGAAGAGAAGGAGGATTGTTCTGAAAGATGAGTCTGATAGTGAGGAACATGTTTCTGCATCAGAACCTGTTGTTAAAGAAGCTGAGTAAGTTTTTTCTCAGAAGGATTCTGGAATTGGGGGATCTAAGCTTCTCAAAAGGCTTAGAAGAATGACTACTGCTGAACCTCCCAAGGAATCTCCACCGTCAAAGAGATACAAGAAATAGAGAGCTAAAAGGCCAGTTTTAGATGATGAGGAAGCAACAGCTAAGGAAGGAGATCAGGAATCTCTGATCTCACAAGAACCAGAATTTGCTGAAGTCACTGCTTCTCCATTGACTCCAACTCATGTAGCTGCTACAGAAAAGGCCAACACACCATATGTGTCTCCTGTACATGAGACTGTATCTCCTGTCAATCCAGGCACAAGTGCTGAAATTGTTATTCAGAACCTGGTTGTGCCTGAGGTACTTTACATGGAAGCTCCAACAACAATTAATCCATCTACAACACCTTTTCCTGATGCTATTAAAACTCCAGAATTGTCTCCAACACCTTCTCTGCATCTAGATGTTGATGATCAGAATATAGGTGAGCATCAGGATATGGCTGTTGATCAGAACTTGGAACCAGATCAGCACTTAGAGGATGATGCTGAAGCCTCAATTGCTTCTCATACTGTTATTCTATCAGAAGATGCTGATTCTGTTAGTTCTAATGCTTCAAATGCTGACCCTACCGGTGATACTGCTATGAAGGCAGATGCTGATGCAGCTGGTCCTTCAGGACATGTACCTCAGCAAACTGTTCACAAAAGTGAGTTAGTCAAGAAGTTTACTCGAAGAGAAGCACCAGTGCCTTGGAGTGAAACTCCTCGAGGACAGGAGTGGACTAAAGAATGGAACTCAGTTACCTTTGTTCCATCTGAAAAGATTCTTGCTGAGCACTTGACAAAAGCTGATGAAATGTTAATTAATGATGATTCAAGACATAGCTTCGAGTCACTGCATTGAGTACTAGACATTTGCAAGGTCTCCATTCAACAACTCATGAAGAGTTACATAAAATTCAGGAAGAATTACTCAAGCAAGAAACAGTTCAGAAAATTGAAAAGAAAAAATTCTTTCAACCTACCTTTGACAGAGTTGCTTATATTGAGATGACCCAAGAGAAGCAACAGTCTCAGATTGATAATATTTTGCAAAATCAAGCTTCTCAGCAATCTCAACTCGATGAAATCCAAGCCTCAGTGGAATTGCTTGTCTCTCTTATGTTACCTGTTGATGCCAAAAAGGGGGAGAAAGTAATTAAGTCCAAATGCAAAACTGATAAGACACTGAAGGGGAAGGATGATGAAAAAGATGACCAGGGAAACTCTGGAATGGGTGAAGGTCATGGTCAAGGTAGAAGTTTCTCATCAAGAGGAGCTGGAATTACAAGTTACAGGACAAATTCTGATGCTGGAAAAAGAATTACTTCTGCTACTGGTAAAAGGATAAGTTCTGATGAACTTTTGGATCTTGATGAAGAAATGTCAAGACAATTATTTCTTAAGGAAAATCCAGGAATGGACTTGGAGAGTACGATGGAAGAAGAAGCTAGACTTAAATCAGAAAAAGTCAAATCTAAATCTGAAGCTTCTGGTAAAAAGAAACTTCCAAAGCTCAAAGGCATTGTGATAAAAGAAAGGACAAATCCTGAAGCAACCAAAGCTAAATCACAACTGCAGATAGATCCAAGGTCCAAGGGCAAAGAGAAAGTTGGTGAACCTATCAAAGTTTATGTGCCTCCTGTGAATGAAGAAATTACTGATGAAGATGTTGATCTTGCTCTGACTTCAAGAAAAGTTTCTAAGACAACTTCTGACATGGCTCAAATTGTTCAGAGTCAAGAGATAGTTAGTTCTGATATCTCAAAGAAGCAAGTAACCTCTGACATAGCTCAAGTTAATTTGATATCAGAAGATAAATTAAAGGAAACCTCTGACATTGCTCATGTTAAACCTTCAAAGATAATCCTACCAGGATTCACCAAAACCAAACAGACTCAACCTTTGAAGACTGCTATAAGTGGTTTTGAAGCAAGAGTAGTTACTGGAAAGGAAGCAAGAGATAAAACTGGATTGGGAAGTGCTGATGAAAGAAGAGTACAGAACACAACCAATGATCCAACTTCCTTAAGTGAACCAGGTATTGGAGCAACTCTTGAGAGACTGAATCAACTAGAATCTGTACAAATGGTTTACCATACCTACTTGAAAGAATACATCTTGTTGTACTTCATGACAAATAGTAGGGTTTATCATATAAGGGAAAATGTCATTCCACTGAAGTATTTTGAAGAACTGGAACATGTATTATTCTTACTTCAAGTGAATGACAAAATAACAGAAAGTGCTGCAAACTATTTGAAGAATCAGATTCAGAGACAGAAAAGGCTTTATTCTATTAAGTCTGATAGCATATATCTTCCAAAGTACAGAGATCACAAGGGTGATATTATTGAGATGAAGCCCAACTCTGCTAAGATTATAACTACCTTTCTGGGTTACAGGGCTGTGGAATTCAATCTTAAGTCTGACAAGGCATATTTGATCAGACTGGATCAGGACAAAAAGAAAGCTAAAATTAATGATCTCAGGGCTGCAATCTTTCAAACTGGTGAAGACTCTGCAGAACTTAAAGATGCTAAAAGGAGGATGATTGATGAACTCAGATATGCTGAGAGATGTTTGTTGAAGAACTATCTCAGAACAACTCCTGACATTAGAGAGATCAGAAGATGAAGCCAACTCAAGATCTACAACTACTTAAATTCTGATATGAATACGGACTGAAGTTGTTATCAGAAGTTAAAGATTGGTAAACCTTTAAGGGCTGTAAGTTGTAGTTATCTAGTCAAATTCTCATGCATTTGTACTTAATATTTTTGACATCATCAAATATCTGTTAAACTTGTATATTATGCTAATTTACAAGTTGGGGGAGATTGGTAGATATATTTGATAATATCATGACTAATGTGATTTATGTTTAGTTTACAGATCTTACTTAAACAGGACAAATCAGTACTTAACTGAAATCAGCACTTATACTGAAGTCAGAACTTAAGTCATCAGTACTTAAGGTTCAGAAGATATTTATCAGAAGATAATATCAGGACTTAAAGGAAACGTTCAGATAAGGAAGGCAGCTGATTCACAGGAAGAGAAGATCGAGATAAACATAAGAAGAGATATGCATGAAGAAGGAATTCTATGAAGAATAGAAACTTGGAAGAAAAGACATCTGATTGATATATTTTAGGAAGCAGAATTATATTCCATATCAATTAGCGATTATCTTGTACCTGTGTAGTATATAAACACATACATAGGGTTTACACTATAAGTGTTATCATAATCGAGAAGATTATTCATTGTAACCCTAGCAGCTCTCGTGATATTTGTTCATCACTGAGAGAGAACAGTTTCATACTGTAACAGAGTTTATTGTTTTGAATAAAGTTTGTTTTCTGTTACTTGAGTTATTAAAGTTCGATTTGATTGTGCTATACACTGTATTCACCCCCCTCTACAGTGTGTGTGTGACCTAACACACTTATAATGAAAATTAGAAACTAAAATAAAAAAAAAACAAATCACGTCGAAATATAGCACATATGATATGCAAATTGATCATGGGGAGATTTAAAAAAATATAGTGAAGTCGGATTTAAAAAAAAATTCCATTTGACAAGAAAAATCAAATTAAAAACGGAGGGAAAAAGATGAAATTCTGTGTGGAAGGGTGCAGATTAGTTCGGTGTGGTACTTTCAGGGGCCATTAGATTAGATTGATCTAATTACTTAGATTAGTTTCAAGTTTCTGTTTTAAGTTTGGTTTCTATTTGATCTATATATATATAACACTTCTCTGGACAATAATTAATTCTTAATGAAAAAGTGCACTATACGAACAACGGGCTTTTTCTACCGAACATTTTCTACCGGCACATTCCTATCAACCATTTTTTACTGATTTTCAAGTTAAAAGGTCTTTTCGTACTAATTCGATACTCGGTAGGAAACATAAGTCATTTCCTATCGATGGTGGTACGAAAAGACTAAAGATGGACCCACTTTTCCATGTCATTTGTCCAGCAAGTTTTTCACTCACAAAACGATATCGTTATAAGCAAAATATTTCCTACCGCCCTACCGCGTTACGTTTTGTATAACTCTTTTCCTACCGATGTTGGTAGAAAATGGGTCTTATAGGACTCATTCCTACCACTTCAATGTGGTAGGAAATGAACTTGTCTACTCAACACTAATAGACTAATGTATCAGCTTGTGATTGACTTTTATGCCATATGATTTTTCCTACGAAAAAGCGGTAGGAAATGACTAGTTGCATTTCCAACCAACTAGTTACATTTCCTACCAAATATTAATTATTTATTTTAAATATAATCAAAATTCAAGGGTTAGATTAGGGTTAAACAAGACATTTTTCATAAATTTCATTTCAATAATCTAACTATACGGACGTCGATATTCCTTCGAAGTTACCATTTATGCTGAAATTTAGAATTTTTTAACTTCATTTGCAATACTTTTATAATGAAAATATATTTTCAAATAAAGAATTATATATTAAAAATATAAATAAAAATTTAATAATGAAAAATATAATTTAAAATACAACTGTACGTACTAATTGTTACACTCAACTAAAAAAAATTATTAAAAGAAAATTAAAAAAACAACGACCATTTACAAAATCGAGAAGAAGATGTTATGTGTTTATAGATTGAAATTAAGAGGTTAGATAAGGGTTTTATCATAAAAATAAAGATTAAAAATTTTAACGATCCAACCGTAAGGATGTCAATATTACTATCAATTAGTCACTTGTGAAAAAATTGTGATTAGTTAAGTTCATTTACAGTGATATTATTAAAATGAAAAGTCATTTTTCAATAAATAAGTTCATATTAATTTAAATTTTTAAAGTTATTTCCTAAACAATTAGATTGTACATAATTCTATATCTCAATGAATTGGTCATGTCTTCCAAATTTTACAATTTTTCATAGTTAATTTGTAGTTATTTTATAATTAAAATAATAATTCATTTTTTTTTTCTTTTTTGTATTTCTTATTTGATAATAATAAATATAATTATTTAATTAAAAAGTTTAAAAATTGTTTTTTTCGTTAAACATGTTTTGTCTAATGAGTCGCTCTGTCATTATTGTAACACCCGAGAAATATTAGATGTCGAATAGTACTGTTATTTTATTATAGAAATTATTAAATATGGGATTGTTTTAACATTTGGTTATTAAGAAGCTCAAGAAGAAATATTTAATAAATTATAAGACGTATAATCCCGATTTTAAGTATTAAAATGATCGAGAATTCGATTTTAGGAAGTTCCATTATTGGTTACTAAGTAACTCGATTTAATATTAATTAAGCCCTTAATACTAAATTAGTGAGCGACTCATATTTCTTTTTATTAATCTAGAATTTTAATTTGTCCCAAGAGACTCATTGTATAAGAAAGTGTTATATCTATAATTATTAATATTTTATTTCGAATATTCAATATTCAATATTTTGGTTTTTCTCTCGGTCAAGAATTGTTCTTCAAATATTTTGGCGTTGCTTACTATTATTTTTAGGAAGAATAAAGGAGGAATTTTTAGTCGTTTATATAAATATCTTGTCACTACTTTATTTCTTTTATTTAATTATGTCATTTTCGAATTATTTAAATTTTCATATTACTTTATTTATTTATTTATTTAAATTTTATTTTTGAGGGTGTAAATAATTTATTTTATTAGAATATATTACCCCTCAAAAATTTCCTATGCAATTATTTTGTAAGAGAGAGTGCTTGGCAAGTTAATATTTTATTTTTTAATATTTAAATGAGCAATTAGTAAATATTGATAATTATTAGTGTGGTTAATTCTAGAGTTAATTATTTTTTGTCCCAACCTTAGTTAAGGAGGTTTATAAATAGGATCATCTTTCCTTAATCAAACCCATTACTAAAAAATTCCCAAATAGCTTTCTTCTCAACTTAGTCTAATCAAAATACTAGATTTAGAAATTGAGGTTATGGGTTAAAGGAGATCAAGAGGATCAAAATCAATCAAGGTTTGGGTATAATACAAGAGAGAGGTGATTCTAAGAAGCTCCTTAAGTATTCGATCATATATTAAGGTAATCACTATTACCTCTTTCTTTGTCTTTTATTTTTATTTTTTTATTTTATTATTGAATTAATATATATGATTCCTTAATTATTATTTTAGGAAGTAATTAATGTTATGAGTAATCGGGGCAAATGTATGTATTACGAATATAAGAATCTATGGTTTCTGGATAGTGTTGTATTACTAATTAATTGATTAATTAATTTTTTTATTCTACTTGATGCTAATTAGTGCTTGAGTTGTTAGATCACACACACTGTAGAAGGGGGTTGAATACAGTGTCTAACACAATCAAATCGAATTAAAAACACAAGTATGAAACACAGAATAATCTTATTAATAAAACAGTATTACAATGGAACCATCCTCTCTCAGTGATGAACAAATATCACGAGAGCTGCTAGGGTTACAATGAATAATATTCTCGAATTGGATAACACATATAGTGTAAACCCTATGCTGTGTTTATATAGACACACAGTTACAAGATAATCTTCTAATTGATATCGAACATAAGTCTGCATCCTAAAATATATCAACTAGTTATCTTTTCTTCCAAGTATTCTATTCTTCATAGAATTCTTCTCCATGCATATCTCTTCTTATTTTAATCTCGATCTTCTTTCCTTTCAATCAACCGCCTTCCTTATCCGAAAGTCTCCTTAAGTCCTGATATTATCTCCTGATAAATATCTTCTGATAACTTAAGTTCTGATAACTTAAGTTCTGATATCTTAAGTTCTGACTTCAGTATAAGTACTGATTTCCAGTTAAGTCCTGATTTGTCCTGTTAGTTAAGATCTGAAAACTAAACACAAATCATTATTAGACATGACATCACAAATATATCTAACAATATACCCCAACTTGTAAATTAGCATAATATACAAGTTTAACAGATATTTGATAATGTCAAAAATATTAAGTACAAATACATATGAGAATTTGACTAGATAACTACAACTTACAGTCCTTACAACTTTACCATCCTTAAAGTCTGATATCAGCTTCAATCTGTATATCCTTCAGAATTTAAGCAGTTGTAGATCTTTGACTTGGCTTCAGTATGTAATATCTTTAATATCAGGAGTTGTTCTGAGATAGTTCTTCAACAGACTTCTCTCAGCATATTGAAGTTCATTCTGCATCCTCCTTTTTGCTTTCCTTATATCATGATCCAGTCTGATGATATAGGCTTTATCAAACTCTAGATTGAATTCAAGTCCCTTAATACTAGAAAATATAGTGATGATTTTTGCAGTATTAGGCTTCATTTCAACAATATCACCATTGTGATATCTGTATTTAGGAAATTATGGCCTGTCAGACTTTACAGAGTAAAGTTTCTTCTTCCTTTGAATATCAGATTTTAATTAACTGGCAACACCATTTATTGATCTGTTCTTCACTTGAAGTAGAAATAGAACATGTTCCAGTTCTTTAAAATACTTCAATCTAATAGTATTCTTCCTAATCTGGAATACCCTCCCATCTGTCATAAAATATAACATGATATTTTCTTTCAAAATAGAGTGGTAAACCATTTGTACAGACTCCAATTGATTCATTCTTTCAGGAGTTGTTCCTACTCCTGGTTCACTTAAGGAAGTTGGATCATTAGTAGTATTGTTTACTCTCTTCTCTTTAGAACTACCCAATCCTGATTGGTCTCTAGCTTCCTTTCCTCTAATAACTCTTGCATAAAAACCACTTGATATAGTCTTCAAAAGTTGAGTAGATTGTTGAGCTTTGGTAAAACCAGGTAGCAACATCCTTGAAGGTTTAACATGAGCAATGTCAGAGGTTTCCTTTTCTTTATCTTCTGATATCAAGCCAACTTGAGCTATGTCAGAGGTTGCTTGCTTCACTGTAATATCATATTTTACTAAGTCCTGATCTTGAACAACATGAGCTATGTCAGAGGTTATTTGAATATTCTTTTTCTTCAAAATCATACTAGTATCTTCATCAGATTTTGTTTCCAGATCCATGATTGGCATATATACCTTTACAGGTTCATCAATTTTTTCTTTGCCCTTGAATCTAGGATCTACATCCACTTGTGATTTGGCTTTGGTTGCCTCATAATTTGTCTTCTCCTTAATCACAATTCCCTTAGGCTTTGGAAGTTTCTTTTCAACAATAGAAGCTTTAGACTTGGATTTGACATTTTCTGCTTTAAGTCTGGCTTCTTCTTCCTTTAGACTGTCAAAGTCCATTGCTGGATTTTCTTTGAAAAATAGTCTTTTTGAAATTTCTTCATCCAGCTTCTGTAACTTAGGGTCTTGATAGTAAACTGTTGTTTCCTTCCCCTTAAGCTTCAATGTCTGCATAAACTTCTTTGACTCTTGACTTTTACCCTGTATAGGAATATCAGGCTTTGTTAGAACTTGTTTACCAAAACTTATTCTTCTATCAGCATCAGAGCTTGATCTCTGTGTAGAAGTTTCAGCTTTCCTAGATGAAGAACCTTGACCTTGACCATGACTTCCACCCTTTGTAGAGTTTCCCTGGTCATCATTTCCATCATCCTTACCCTTCAGTGGTTGAATAGATTTGCATTTGGACTTAATCACTTTCTCCCCCTTTTTGGCATTAGTAGGTAGAAGAAGAGAGACAAGCAATTCCACTGAGAATTGGATCTCATTAAGTTGAATTTGCTGAGAAGCTTGATTCTTTAGAATTTCAGAAATCTGATCTTGTTGCTTCTCCTGAGTCTTTTCAATATACCCAATTCGGTCAAAGGCTGGTTGAAAAAATCTTTTATTTTCCAATTTGACATTCATATCTTGCTGGATCATTGATTCTTGAATTTTGTTCACCTTGTCATGAGTTATTGAGTGTTGACCTTGAAGGTGCCTGATACTCAATGCAATAACTCTAAGATATGCCTTGAAATCATCATTTATCAGCATTTCATCAGCTTTGGCCAGGTGCTCAGCAAGTATGTTCTGAGTTAGAACAAAATCAACTGTGTTCCACTCCTTAGTCCACTCCTTTCCTCTAGGAGTTTCAGTCCAAGGTACTGGTGTATCCTCTCTAACAAACTTCTTGATTAGATCAGCTTTGGATAGAGCTTGTTGAGATGCATGTCCAAATGGACCAGGTGCATCAGCATCTACATTTGTAGCAGCTTCACCAATAATTTCAACATTGTCAGCATCAGAACTTACAGAGCCTGCAGTATCAGCATCCTCTGATAGAATAACAGTATGTGAGGCTATAGAGGTTTCAACATCATCCTCTAAATTCCGATCTGTAACTAAGTTCTGATCAACATCTAAATTTTGATGCCCACCTAATATCTGATCTTCAACATCTAGATTCAGAATTGGTGTTGTTGGAATATCTGTATTGAAATCAGCATTTAGAAGTGGTGTTGTTGGTGGAGTAACTTGAGTGGGTGGAGCTTCCAAGTACAGAACATCAGGTACAACCAAGTTGTGAATATCTATTTCATCACTTATACCTGGATCTTCAGCATGTATTGGATCATTAATAGGAGACACATGAGGTGTAAGCACTTTCTCTGGAATATCCTCTTGTTCTTGACCTCACTACAAAACTAACAAGACAATCCACGAAACAAAACAAGTAGGAAAAGATTTGTTTTGAACTAGTATGCTACTGTACTAGCCCACAAGTAGTATAATATCCAAGTAAGAATATTAAAACTAATTAGTTATACTTGACTTAAAATAAAACAAGATGGTCAAGTATATTTATAATTACTCCTTTATAGATTTAATAAATGTGTGGAGTAATTTGAGAAGTCCCTTTTTATATTAAGCACTTATGGCTTATAACTTCTTTAGTATTCTTCTTTTTTCGATTAATTATTTATGGATCGAAGAATACTTTAATTACAACCTCGGAGTTGTAATTTTACCTTTAAGTATATCAACTTAAGGTTTTAAGGTATACTTGTATTTTGACTATTATAAGGTCAAAGTATACTCTTTAACTTCAACCACGTTTATAAGATTTATGAGTCTTAGCCAAGATCCAATTAAATAAGTGCAAGTAATTAGCTTAAGATTGTGCTTTCGAAGTTTGGACGATTAATTACGAGTATTTTATAGATATCGTAGTATAATCCCATGGAACACTAAAGATGTTAGAAGGGGCTTATACGATCTGACTCGTAATTGTTAATATACACGATATACGTTAGCCAAGATCCAATTAAATAGCGTAAATTAATTGGCTAACTCGTGGATTTGATTCGTTCTTAATTTTAACGGATGATTCCGAAGTAGTTTATATGGAACAAGCTATAATCCCCCGGAACACTAAAGATGATAGAAGGGATTACACTTTTACTTCATAATATTTTATATGTACGTTATTAGTTAGACAAGATCCAATTAAAGAGCGTTAAGTAATTGTCTAACTTGTATGATCCGTTTTAAGATTTGACAAATTACGAAGTGTTTATATGAGACAAGTAATAATCCCCCGGAACACTAAAGATGATAGAAGGGATTACACTTTTACTTCGTAATTATTTTATGAGCACGAATGAGTGTTAGGCAAGATCCAATTAAAGTGTAAGAAATAACTGGCCAACTCGTACTTGTGTCAAATATAATATCCCCTTGGAGATAAAGTACTTTTTTTTAGATCTTTTCGTTGGAATGATTTTTTACGAAAATCAAGTACTTATTCGAATTCCGAGTTCGAATCTAAGTTCTCCTCGAGAACTTCCTTTATAAGAGAGATTGTATTAGAGCTTAAGATGAAGTAGAGAAGTTAAGTACAAAGCTTAAATACAAAGAACTCAAATAAGAAGCTAAAACTAACCACTTTTGAAAAACGGTCAGAAATGTTCGCCGGAAAAATTCGCCGGAGGTTCGGCCGGATTTTGGCTATTGGCCGAACTTAGGCAGCCCTTCGGGAGGCCGGAAAGTGGTAGTGGATGAGCTCACTTGGTGGGATAAAGCTTGGTTGGGTGAAGCTAAGCTTGGGTTTCAAAAACCTTGTATATATGTAAGTATATAGAAGAGAGAGAAGGTTTTTGAGAAGAAGTGTGTGTATAGAATTTGAAAGAGATGAAGAGAAGCACTTCTTGAAAAAATCACAGCAATTTTGTGGCTCTATAGCTTAAAGAAAATGGGTTGGGGTGGGGGTTTATTTATAGGAGAAGTTGGGTGGATTGAATGGTGGAGATTTGAGAAGGAATGGATGGTGGATGGAGTGTATCACATGGATTGATGACATGGCAAGTAGGTTGTGTTTCTTTGCAAGTGGGAAGGAAGCACAAGCTATTATTCATTCAAATCTCAGCTGATATATATATATATATATATATATATATTAAATATATATTTTCCTTTTCTTTTAATCATTCTTTAATTACTTTAATTAAGGATTAAGCACCATTAATTATGACCACCTTAAAAATCCTAAATAAATACCACAAAAATATGATAATTACTTAAATAATATAGAATGATGTCCTGCAAGTTTTGGTCAACTTTAGTCAATGGTAGCTAGGTCAAACTTGGTCAACTGTGGGACCAACTACCTCGATTTTTGTGCCCGGACAAAAATTCTCTGAATGCTACGAAATTTTTACCATACTTAGAAAATACCATTTAAATGATCCATACCAAATTTCCATATCATTCTAGAATGTGGAAGTAGTTTATCTAAAATTGAAACTGTTCTGTCAGCCTTTCTTCCGAGTAAAAATACCATTGGTCTTGAAAAAAAAAAGAGATGGATCTTTTGACCAAAGTTTTGACTTGTATAAATACTTAAAATATATTTCCTACTATATGAGATATATTTAGGTGATAGGAAATGTGTTTGAGTATTTTTGAATAATTTTCTCCGAGAAATGCTGATTTTACGAAACGGGAGAAAATTACTGTAAGTATACATAAATGAGTTGCAGAACTGGATATTAATATTCCAATCATGAATATTAATAATCTTTGAAAAAACTCTTTTGATTATATGTAGAGATATGTTTTAGAGTGAAAAGTTAAATATTTTTGATATAGCACGAGACTTCTAAAGAATATTTCTGATATATTCCTTATTCGAGCTTGTTGCTATATTCCTGTTGCAACACAGATCTAAGAAATATCATATCTTGATGTTTCTTCTTTGATCATATTGCCTTAGAGATATATTCCATAAAGATATAGTTTTGATATTTTGCAAGAATGGAATATATCTTTTATCTGTTTAAAAGACATGATTTTGCTGGTTTGACTTTTTTACTTTGATTTGGATCAATTTAAATTCATGTCCTAATGGAGAGGATCTACGTGTTCTTAATTTTATGTTTAATCGTACAAATACCAAAATAAATAATATATCGAAGATATCCTTTCAGTCGTTATCTCTTCTTGCTTTTAAATATTATTGCTCTTGGCACCTATTATTTCCATCAACTTAATTTGTTAAGTCATTCATTTTTAATTATTGAGCACTCGGTTGCTCACTCTTACTATACTTGTATTCATCAAAATAGTGAAGAATGAAGTGGACAGAATAACTGACCATCCAAGGCAGAGGAAGGGAAAGGAACATGTTCACGATGACAGCCTCTAAGGGATTGCTATATAATTTATGTATTATGTAATAGTGTTAAAATATGAGATAGACTTGTAGTAGGTTCCTGTGGCTCATGTAATAATCAGATTGTGAAGGAGACTCGATCCTGAGAACTGTGGAATGGTGTTCACTATAAATGACATATTTGGCTATGTTTGTAATAATAATACAGGTATGCGAAGCTTGATATCGTGGCGACCCGAATCTACGAAAGGGTTGGATTTGGGGGCATCACAGTGTTGGTATCAGAGCTGTAGTTATATTTACTAGGAATGCGAACCCTAGAGATATACCCGTATATGGGAGAGTATAGATAAGACTAATTTATAACTACTAGAGTATATACTACTTGAAGATAAGATAGGGATCAGCGAGAAAATGACCCCTTTTGAATTAAAGGTTTCCCTCCTTAAATACTATATTAAAGGTATCTTATTATTCTGTTATTTTATGATCCAGATGTCAGGCTACAGAGCTGCTCGAGACATATCCCCTACTCCTTTTCCAGGAGAGAGTGTTGCTTCCAGTTCAGATACAGACCCTTCTGAGGCCTATATAGAGTGATATCTAGTGATAGCGAGGATTTGTCTGTCCAGGAGATTCTAGCACCACCTAGAGCTCCATCTATTGTTATTGATTTGACAGATTCCCTACTTCATGATGAGACTTTTGGTTCTCCTATTTCTGTGGAGGATCCAGTGATCCAGGCTACTGATGACACCCCTACCTTCACTAGTTTACCTGATTTGACTCCAATACCTTCACCCGTTATTCCAGCTATAGAGGAGATACTTATTGTTCTGAATCCTCGTGAGGAGGATGTTAGGGCAAAAATACGCGCTAAAATTACACGCAAGTATACGCGTTTGCAAGTAGTATAAGATATAAATCAGATTCGTACCCACATAGACTCTTTTTAGTTAACTTAAGATTATGCACCTATGCAACAATGGTAAGGCTATCGCTCAATGCTAAGACAATAACAAGTTGAGATGTTCATAACTAAGATTAAACTAACATGTAATTAACTAAGAATAAAAGTGATTGAATTAACTATATGAGACAAACATGGGATTCTAACTTCATTAAATACTTTATTCAAAGTCATTGTTCTTAATCTTAGCATGCAATGGTGATGATAACTAATCAGATAACACGAAACTAGTAAACGCCAACTTTCATTGTACGAATACCCTACTACCAGACATCCACAAAAGAGATAGAAGCTGAATAGACACCAATTATATTGAGACCCAATATATCTATAGAATTTGACAACATAAAGGTTTAATGAACAAGTTATCTATCGTGATTACATAGGGCAAGTAAGATGGTTAAAATTACCTACGAATCATGCATAATAAATACATGAACCGATGCTAGCATGACAAGTTTTAAACCTCTATATTTACTGTCGCTTCAATAGAGATTAACAAACTATCTTATATGTTAGCTACGCACATAAGACGAATAAGAACAAACAATACTAGGATATCAATCAATCAACACACACCAAGATATTGAAATAAATTAACTATAGAAATCCATAAGTAAACTCGTTAGAACCCCACGATAACGATTAGTTCATAACCGAACTCATCGTCACCATGGGTTCTAATGAAAGCATGGTAAATAACTAAGATAAACTAGGTCTGAATTAACTGAATAATAATAATAAAGTACGTTAACAAGGGTATTAGGTTCAAATAAGAAAGAAAACAAGCATCCAAGATTACAACTTAAGCAAAGAATCACAAGTAAAAACAAGATCTTCTTCTCCTTTGTTGTATTGTGCTATTAGGTCTTCTTGTTGCTATCTTTTCGCTCTTCTATATGAAAAACGTCTTTTAAAAGTCTTTAAATACTAGCCTAACATATTAGGAGTCCATCAAATCAATCTTATAATAGAATCAGGATTCCTGAAATTTGATATAGCGCGGCCTCCCTCAAATCCAGCGCGGTCACCCTGAGTTTTTGACAAATGGGCGCAGCCGCTCCCAAGACTAGCGCGGCCGCCCTGACCTTCTGGAAATTCTAATTTTTCTTGTTTCCTTGACTTCAATTGTTAATTTCTTTCGTGCTAATTCCCGAGGCTCCATCCCAACACTCTTTTAGCATAAAAATAATGTAAAATCTATTCCTTCTTCCAAATATATCCTAAATGCAAAACACTACAAAACACATCAAAAACATAAATAACTTGAGTATAAATCACCAACTCGAGCCTTTACAAAGCGTTCTAAGTGGACATAAATTCCACTTATCAGAGGATCATTTAGCTGCTAACTTAGAGACTCACTTCCATCCAAAGTTACCAGAGATCACCCCACTGAGTGTTAGTACACCAGTTATGCCTACTGCTGACATCTATCATTTTCAAACCATGATTACTGCTGATTTGGAGCATGTTTCTACTCAGACTATGGCACCTACCGGAATTCTTGCCTCTGAGCCCTAGATATGGACATAGATCCACCTTCTCCAGTATTAGCTCATTTTTCTTCTAAGATGCCAGTATGTGATGCTGCACCCCATACTCCTACTATTCCTGTTATCCCTACCACTGTAGGTCTAGGGGGATTGACTAAGGGTTTTTCAACACTGATTGATGGTTTGGGAGGTTATCTTGTGGCTACTGTTCCAACCTTTATGTATGGGGAGCTTTGACAGATGTATGATGAGGTATATGCTAGATATCGAGATGTGTTTGCTATCTGAGATGCTTTGATGAGATTGATTGCTGAGAGACCATTTGTTCCCATACCTGAGGCAGATTCTGTTAGGAGGAGTTTTGCTCGAGAGATTATGCATCAGACCGCTACCATTGTTATTGCTAGTTTACAGACAAGGATTACTGAGATGCCATCTACTAGTTCAGGAGCCATGGATAGGACTACTATTTTCAGGATGATTGATCAGACCAGAGAGGAGTTCTTACAGCGGGTGGACGTGTTGTTCGGTCCATATTGATATGACCCCGTAGATGTGATTTTTGCTTTTGAGGAGTGTCATATATTTATCACTTGCACATTCCTAATTCTTTTGTTGATCCAGTACATATTTTGATGCTGCTGACTCGAGTACCGTAGAGTCGATGACTTGAAGATGATGATGATGGAATTGCACCTTCTTTTTACTATACTGCAGTTGCGAGTTTCTGGATATATACATATTGACTTTTGACTTCTAGATCCTTGTATAGTAGGGACATAGTATGTATTATGCTTTCATGATCATTGTACTGCTGGTATTTGGACATATGGGTCAAACTAGATATTATGTATTATTGTATGAAACTCATGATGATTATGGGATATATCTTTCGTGATGCTACGCTTGTTTACCCTTTCGCACGATATTATTACTTTTGCATTTTAATTTGAGTATGTCTTAATGAACTTGTCAAATTAAAGAGCAAACAAAAATTTTGTCTCTAAACACCGCTACATCAAATGTTTTCTTTAACAACACTATGTCAAACGTTTCCTGTTGTTCACTAATGATTTCATACAAATATTTCTCGAAAATAGTTTCGAACCAAACTAAAATATTCCTTTATAAACTCTTTTGGGACAACCCAGAATTTATGCACAAAGTTTTTCTTTCTAAATAGATATTTTCAACTCAACTATGCAACTTTCAAAATGACCTATTTTTGTTAAAATAAATATTTTTCCTATGACAATTCTGCAAGTGAAATGATTTACACCTGTTTTTTCCAAATAATGCTTGATACTCTTTATTTTAAAAAAAAATCTTTTCTTATTTCCAAGATTTTTCAAAATAACGATGGTTTCAACTCTTATTATTTTCGACCATTGGTTTTTTTGGAGACCTTAAGAAATAAGAATCGTCAATACATTTTCTCGAAAGGATCTAACAAGTTCAATAAGATTCATCAAGATTTAATTGGCTCCTACATTTCAATAGTACTGGAGTGTCATAATTGTTAATAGACCCTGCTGGTCCAATTTGATTAAGCTTGATATTTTCTTCGTATTAGTGAAAAGATGCCACCTAGGAAAAGAAGGGAAAGACCCCTAAGTAACCCAAAGATAATACCTGAGGTGGAAGAGAGTGGAAACACTCAACCTCAACCATCAGATGAACAAAGTCAAAACCTAGATCAAGGACAGAATCAAAATCAGAATCTCCCCCAATCAATAATGACCATACTGCTATTCTACTTGCATTTCTACAACAACAAACTCAGAATCCACCTGAACCTAGAAGGCTCCAAGTAGAGCAGGCTCAGTCTACTATAACATTTAAATCCTTCAAATCAATGAACCCACCTGAATTCAAAGGGACGACTGATCCCATAGAAGCTAAGATTTGGCTCTGAGAGATTGAGAAAACCTTTGAGATCGTGGGAGTGGAAGAAGATAAGAAAACCATGTTTGTTACGCTTATGTTAAAAGGTGAAGCTAATTATTGGCGGGAAGCTAAGCGAGCCATCGAAGAAAACCCGGTAATTCCGTGGGAAAGATTTACTGCTTTATTTCTTGAGAAATATTTCTCCAAACATTTGGAACAACAAATGGAATTGAAGTTTTTGGAGCTGAAGCAAGGAAGCATGACTGTCGCAGAATATGAGAATAAGTTTTCAGAACTCTCCAGGTTCGTACCCTACCATGTTGACACTAAAGAAAAGAGAACTAGGCATTTTCAACTAGACCTACGACCATGGATTCAGAATCGAGTTGCATTACTTGAGATCTCTAGCTATGCGACTTTGGTGCACAAGGCTTCAATTATAGAAAGTGGGAATGATCTTTATCCCAAGGACAAGGGAGGTGTAACGAGAAAGTTTTCGAATAATGCTGGGAAATTTGGAAGAAAGTTTCATGGAAATAGGAACAAGAAGCTATTTGTGAAAAGAGAGGATCGAAGGATAAATAAACCAAGATTTGGACTTCAAGATAGTCGGAGAAACGAGACCAGGTTTCGGTCTCCTCAAACTGCAAATCTACTTCAAGAAAGACCCTCACTACCAGAGTGTAAAACCTATGGACGAAAGCATAGTGGATAATGCCGCTAAAAGAACATTAATTGCTATGTATGTGGAAAGAAAGGATATTATGCTAGTAATTGCAAGGAAAAAGCCATCACTTGCCACAACTACGGGAGGAAAGGACATTATGCATGTGAATGTCATCAAGCCAGGAAAGAAAGTGAAGTACCCAGACTTATGGCACCTCCGACTTAAGTCAACCACAATTCAAGCAATGCCAAAAACACCAACATCAAATCTACTGCACGCACTTTCAACATGACCTTAAAAGATGTTATCTTTGATAATGACATCATCACGGGTACGCTTTTAGTGAATTCTGCAAATGATTGTGTGTTAATTGACTCTGGCGCTACTAGATCCTTTATATCTGAGAATTTTGTGAATAAGTTGGGATTAGAATTAATATCCCTAGAAGAAGATATTATGGTAGAAATTGAAAATCAAGAAGTTATATCTATTAGTCAAGTATGCCCTAATTGTACGATAGAGATTCAAGGAAAACCTTTTGTCGTGGACCTTATTCCCTTAAAGTTGGGATAATTTGACGGGATACTAGGAATGGATTCGTTGATGCATACGATGCTCAGATTAATTGTAGGTTAAAGAGAGTTAGCTTAAAAAGTCTTGATTATAAGAAAGTGATTCTTCGTGGTCAAAAACAAACCCGTAAGTTTCTCACTATGTTGCAAGCTAAAAGAATGCTACGCCAAGGCTGTCAAGCATATCTCGCTCACGGAAAGTCTACTCCTAGGTTGGAAGAAATCCCAGTTGTGAAGGAATTTGAAGATGTATTTCCCGAAGATCTACCCGGATTACCCCCTGATAGAGAAATCGAATTCACAATTGATCTCGCTCCAGGAATGACACCTGTTTCTAATACTCCATATCGAATGGCCCCCGTAGAAATGAAGGAGTTGGCTACTCAACTACAAGAATTACTAGATAAAGGAGTGATTCAACCCAGTGTATCTCCGTGGGGAGCACTAGTTTTATTTGTGAAGAAGAAAGATGGATCTATGAGGTTATGCATAGATTATCGAGAATTGAATAAGCTCGCCATTAAGAATAAGTACCCTCTACCAAAGTTTGATGATATGTTCGATCAACTGAAAGGAGCTGCATGTTTTTTTAAAGATTGATTTAAGATCCGGCTACCACCAGTTAAACCCCGAGGATGTGCCAAAGATGGCGTTTAGGACAAGGTATGGTCACTATGAGTTCTTAGTGATGCCATTTGGATTAACAAATGCCCCTTCTGCTTTCATGGATTTAATGAACCGAGTATTCAAGAAATATCTAGATAACTTTGTGATAGTCTTCATTGATGAAATCTTGATTTATTCTAAGTCTCGCGAAGAACACACAGAACACCTCGGATTAGTATTGGAAACTCTGAGAAAGGAAAAGCTGTATGCAAAATTTTCAAAATGTGAATTTTGGCTAGATAAAGTGCAATTTTTAGGACATATCGTCAGTAGTGAAGGGATTTCAGTAGATCCTACAAAGATTGATGCTGTAGCAAATTGGGAACGATTAAAGACGTCGACCGAAGTTAGAAGCTTTCTGGAATTATCCGGTTACTACCGGAGGTTCGTACAAGATTTATCAAAGATAGCTACGCCTTTGACCCGAATCACACGAAAGAGTGAAAAATTTGAATAGACCTCAAAATGCGAGGAGAGTTTTCAAGAGTTAAAGAAAGATTGACTTCTGCCCCAGTGCTAACCTTACCAAATGACTTGGGAAATTTTGTGATCTATAGTGACGCATATCTCAAGAACCAGGTTGCGTGCTAATACAAAACGGAAAAGTCATTGCCTACGCTTCAAGAAAATTAAAGGATTATGAGACTAGGTATCCCACACATGATTTGGAGCTAGCAGCGATATTTTTTGCGCTTAAAATTTGGAGACACTACTTGTATGGAGAAAGATGTGAAATCTATACAGATCATAATAGCTTCAAATACATATTTAAGCAGAAAGAATTAAATATGAGGCATAGGAGATGGCTAGAACTGATCAAGGATTATGACAATACCATAAATTACCACCCCGGAAAGGCAAATATGGTCGCAGAAGCTTTAAGCAGAAAAGAAAGATTGAAGATGCTGGTGACATCTAAGGAATTGATACGAGAAATTGAAAAAATGGAAATGGAGATAAATTCCAGTTCTAGCGAATGAAAGGATAATATGAGATACGAGTACAACCACAAATAATGGAAAAGATTCGACATTGTCAAGAAGTGATCATGGAAACTAATAAGACCAACCTGACGGGAGAAGAGATTCTAAGTGTAAAAGATAAACAAGGAGTTTGAAGAGTTGCATCAAGGATTTGGATTCCCAATGTGTCAAAATTAAAGGAAGAAATTATGAACGATGCCCATAATTCAAGATACTCTATCTACCCTAGAAGCATAAAGATGTATCAAGACATAAAGAAATATTTCTGGTGGCCCAACATGAAAAGAGAAATTGCTGAATGGGTAGGTAAGTGTTTAACGTGTCAGAAAATAAAAGCTGAACATCAGAGGCCCAGTGGCCTGTTACAACCTTTAGATATTCTTGAATGAAAATGGGAACATATTACCATGGATTTTATAGTCGATTTGCCAAGGACTAAAACCAACCACGACACCATTTGGGTTATAGTCGACTGATTCACCAAATCTGCACATTTTCTTCCAATAAATGAAAGATACACTATAGAAAAATTGGTCACCTTATATTTGAAGGAAGTCGTGGTTAGACATGGAGTACCAGTATCAATTGTGTCAGATAGAGATGTGAGGTTTACATCAAGATTCTGGAAAAGTTTCCAGGAATGCTTAGGCACAAAATTAAAAATGAGTACGGCATATCATCCCCAAACAGATGGACAGAGTGAAAGGACTATATAGATAATAGAAGATATGTTCAGAGCTTGTGTCTTAGACTTCAAAGGAAATTGAGATGATCATCTGGTGTTGGTAGAATTTTCTTACAACAATAGTTACCCCTCAAGTATAGGAATGGCTCCATTTGAGGCACACTATGGTAGGAAATACAGATCACCAATATATTGGGAAGAAGTAGGAGAAAGAAAGATTTATGGACCTGAATTAGTTCAACAGATGACTCAATTTTTTGGAATTATTAAGAAAAGGTTAATAGCCGCCCATGATAGATAAAGAAAATACGTTGATTTAGGACGAAGTGAGACAACCCGCACTTCCGGACTATTAATTATAAATCGAAACTAATACAAAAAAAATTTACTAATACGAAATTCTATTACAAAGATGACTATTACAAAAGCGCGGCTAACGGAAGTCCAAAAGTCAATCTACTCCAAACCTAAGTCCTCGAACTTGAATTCTATCGAACTCGAATTTTAGGCGAAACCTGAAATATTAAAAGAATGAGCGGCGAAGCCCAGCAAACAACTACCGTTTGACGGCTCAAAATAATATTTTTAATTTTTTCAATAACACAATTTAACCATGCTTGACACATAACACAAATCACACAAAATAACACATATATTCGATAACAAGGAGAACAAAGATGCACATGATATAATCAATAACCATTATCAAACCAAAGCACACGACACATTCTATAATCCACATAATCAAAATTCTTAATCAATCAATAAATCTTAATAACAAATTCTTATCTTTAGTCCCACAGTCCTAAATCACACCTTATGCCACACTTTGCCAGTGACCGGCATCTTATACTTTATGTCACGCTTCCCAAATGACCGGATTCTAATTCTTATTCGATGAGGGGCTAGTTTACGTCCCTCGTCAAGTGAAACCGAAGCTTGACAAGGTATCGATGTGCTCCGGAATGTGCGCAAACTATTTCTAAGTTCTAAGTATCGCACTATCCAGTGATCGGAATCTAATTCTTATACATGACTAAGACTGGGGATTTCTTTGAATTCATTTCTTATCATCACATATCAATATCATACTTACAATCATCAAAATAAAAATTCGAGCACATGAACCAAACAATATAAGATACGTTATACAATAAAAACGGAGCAACAAATAGTTAATTACAAAATATGTAGGAAAATAAATAATACAGAGCAACGAAAAATTACTTGCCTCAATCACGCAAGCAGATAATTCACATTAGAACACACAATCAATCCTTAGCAACCCATCAAATATGGCATATCTAAAATCTTGATCTTCTCCGTGATTCCAATTCTTATTAGATCCTTATTTGTTCTTTTTGACCCTCTAGACGATATTGTTTTCTTGGAAAACACGAAATACAAAAGTTGTACAGAACAAAAAGATCTTTCCGAAAAGTCTGGAATCAACGAATTCTGACTTACGATAAATTTTCTACGAATTTTAAAAGACTGATGATTTAAGCTGAGAAGAGCCCTACAAATTTTATAAATAAAAATGAGGAAGACGAATAGGATGTATTTATAACGATACAAAACCCTTTATCTTAACCAACAAGTTATCCATATTATAATATGATCCAAATTTTAGGCCCATTAGTCTAATTAAATTTTAAATCCAATTCCTTATCTAATTTTAATCCTTTTTATTCTAATATTCTATTATTAATCTAACTCTAAAAATTACAGGATATTATATACTACCCTAGTTAAAAAGAATTTGGTCCCCAAATTCACAGCAATCCTAAAATTTGTGACACGTCTACCCCTTGATCTACCAAAGGTCAAACTATGGTCCATAAGATCGAATCCTAGGGAATGTACTAGTCCCATACCTAATACACTTCGAAAGACAGCCTGCTCTTGATACCTACTAAGACAGCCCGCACTTCCGGACTATTAATTCTAAATCGAAACTAATACAAAACAAATTTACTAATAAGAAATTCTATTACAAAGATGACTATTACACAAGCGCAGCTAACGGAAGTCCAAAAGTCAATCTACTCCAAACCTAAGTCCTCGAACTTGAATGATATCCAACTCAAATTTTAGGCGAAACCTGAAATATTAAAAGAATGAGCGGCGAATCCCAGCAAGCAACTACCATTTGACGGATCAAAATAATATTTTTAATTTTTTCAAAAATATAATTTAACCATGCTTGACACATAACACATATCACACAAAATCACACATATATTCGATAACAAGGTGAACAAAGATGCACATGATATAATCAACAACCATTATCAAAGCAAAGTACACGACACATTCTATAATCCACATAATCAAAATTCTTAATCAATCAATAAATCTTAATAACAAATTCTTATCTTTAGTCCCACAGTCCTCAATCACACTTTATGCCACACTTTGCCAGTGACCGGCATCTTATACTTTATGTCACACTTCCCAAATGACCGGGTTCTAATTCTTATTCGATAAGGGGCTAGTTTACGTCCCTCGTCAAGTGAAACCGAAGCTTGATAAGGTATCGATGTATTTCGGAATGTGCGCAAACTAGTTCTAAGTTCTAAGTATCACACTATCCAGTGATCGGAATCTAATTCTTATACTTGACTAAGACTGAGGATTTCTTTGAATTTGTTTCTATCATTACATATCAATATCATACTTACAATCATCAAAATAAATATTCGAGCACATGAACCAATATAAGATACGTCACACAACAAAAATGGAGCAACAAATAGTTACTTACCAAATATGTAGGAAAATAAATAATACAGAGCAACGGAAAGTTACTTGCCTCAATCACGCAAACAGATAATTCAAATTAGAACACACAATCAATCCTTAGCAACCCATCAAATAATGCACATCTAAAATCTCAATCTTCTCCGCGATTTCAATTCTGATCAGATCCTTATTTGTTCTTTTTGACCCTCTAGACGATGTTTTCTTGGAAAACACGAAACATAAAAGTTGTAGAGAACGAAAAGATCTTTCTGAAAAGTCCAAAATCAACGAATTCTGACTTAAGATATATTTTCTAAAAATTTTATAAGACTGCTGATTTATGCTGAGAAGATCCCTACGAATTTTATAAATAAAAATGAGGATGGCGAATAGGATGTATTTATAACGATACAAAATCCTATATCTTAATCAGCAAGTTATCCATATTAGAATATGATCCAAATTTTAGGCCCATTAGTCTAATTAAATTTTAAATACTAGTCCTTATCTAATTTTAATCCTTTTTATTCTAATATTCTATTATTAATCTAATTCTAAAATTACGGGGTATTACACGAAGACACAAAGAGTTTGCGGTTGGAGATAAAGTATTGCTAAAGGTATCGCCTTGGAAATGAGTCATGAGATTTGAAAAGAAGGGAAATAAAGTCCTAGATACATTGGTCCATTCGAGATTTTGAAGAAAGTAGGCACTGTATCTTACCAGTTAACATTACCACCAGATCTTCGGTACATCTATAATGTGTTTCACATATATGTTCTAAAAGCTTACTATCCTGATAATCGTCACGTACTTGCCTACGAACCAATTGAAGTTCAATCGGATTTGACGTACGAAGAGCGACCTGTTTGAATTGTGGATAGAAAGGTCCAGAAGATGAGAAACAAGGAAATTAGCTTGGTTAAGGTAATCTGGAGAAACCATTCAATAAAGGAAGCTACTTGGGAGCCTGAAGAGGATATGCAAAAGAATTACCACTCATTATTTACTGTTTGTGCTGATTACAAGGATGGAATCCTTTAAGGGGGAAGACTGTAACACCCGAGAAATTTTAGATGGAGAACGGTACTGTTATTTTATTATAGAAATTATTAGATATGGGATTGCTTAACATTTGGTTATTAAGAAGCGCAAGAAGAAATTTTTAATAAATTATAAGACGTATAATCCCGATTTTAAGTATTAAAATGATCGAGAATTAAATTTTAGGAAGTTCCATTATTGGTTACTAAGTAACTCGATTTAATATTAATTAAACCTTTAATACTAAATTAATGAGCAACTCGTATATTTTTTTATTAATCTTGGATTTTAATTTTTCCCAAGAGACTCCTTGTATAAGAAAGTATTATATTTATAATTATTAATATTTTATTTCGAATATTCAATATTCAATATTTTGGTTTTTCTCTCGGTCAAGAATTGTTCTTCAAATATTTTGGCGTTGCTTACTATTATTTTTAGGAAGAATAAAGGAGGAATTTTTAGTCGTTTATATACATATCTTGTCACTACATTATTTTTTTATTTAATTATGTCATTTTCGAATTATTTAATTTTCGTATTATTTTATTATTTTATTTATTTATTTATTTAAATTTTATTTTTGAGCGTGTAAATAGTTTATTTTATTAGCATATATTACCCCTCAAAATTTTCCTATGCAATTATTTTGTAAGAGAGAGTGCTTGGCAAGTTAATATTTTATTTTCTAATATTTAAATGAGCAATTAGTAAATATTGATAATTATTAATGTGGTTAATTCTAGAAGTTGGTAGAAAACTCTAGCATCTACTAACTACACTAGAGTTAATTATTTTTTATCCCAACCTTAGTTAAGGAGGTTTATAAATAAGATCATCTTTCCTTAATCAAACCCATTACTAAAAAAATTCTCAAATAGCTTTCTTCTCAACTTAGTGTAATCAAAATACTAGATTTAGAAATTGAGTTTTTGGGTTAGAGGAGATCAAGAGGATCAAAATCAATCAAGGTTTGGGTATAATCCAAGAGAGAGGTGATTCCAAGAAGCTCCTTAAGTATTCAATCATATATTAAGGTAATCACTATTACCTCTTTCATTGACTTTTATATTTATTTTTTGTTTTATTATTGAATTAGTATGTATGATTCCTTGATTATTATTATAGGAAGTAATTAATGCTATGAGTAATTGGGGCAAATGTATGTATTAGGAATATAAGAATCTATGATTTTTGGATAGTTTTGTATTACTAATTTATTGATTAATTATTTTTTTTATTCTACTTGATGCTAATTAGTGCTTGAGTTGTAAATAAAATTGTAATTGGGTTATGGATAGTTTGGCCCAGTTAGGATCCATTCAATCTCATTACAAAATTTGGTTTCTTAAAAATTTGGAAGAGAGAGTAATAAAATTTTGGTTGGTTTAATTGAAGAATTAATATATTTTGGGAGGGAAAAGAGGAATGAATTATTGAGAATAACGAATTGATTGTGTATTGTGTGATGTATGTGTGTATTGTGAAGGGTGTATGGAGGGGGAGAGGCGGAGCCACCACCGGTTGTAGTGGTGGCGAGAGGGGGAGGTGGAGGAGACGAGGGAGAGATGGGGAGAAAGAGAGAACAGAGGAAGAGAGAAGCAGAGGGAAAGAGAGAGAGGGGTGGAGAGAGAGAGACGGAGAGCGAAGAGAGAGAGGTGGAGAGAAAGAGAGAGAAGAGAGATGAAGAGAAAGAGGGAGGAGAGAGAGAGAGGAAGAGAGAGAGACAACCGGAGTTTGGCCGGACAACCAACTCCGGGATAATTTTGGAAATTTGGTTTGGGCAGATTAATAGATCGGGAAACCGGGAGTAAAATGAAGGTGAGAAATTTGTATTTGGGGCTCGCCGAAAAAAGTCACCGGCCGGTGATCGGACAACGACCAACGCCGGTGCCGCCGTGACTGTGAAGAGAAGTGAAGGTGAGGAAGAAAGGGAGGCAGGGGCAGGAAGGACATTTCACGTTAAAATGAATTGATTAAATAAATAAATAGATAAATGAATAATAAGTAAAAAGAAAAATTTATGTGAAATTGAGTAATTAGTTGATTTAAATAAAGTGGTGGAGGATTAAAATACTAACCTATATAATTCCATTAATTAATTGATTCTATTTCTATACTTTAAGAAATAAAAATTTTGGATATTTAATAAATTGGAATAAGTGAGAAGTTTATTCATTATCTCGTTAGGAATAAAATGTAATAAAACTATAATGACTTTGGGTCATTAAATTAGTATAACGCTTAAGATTTTATTTATAAAAGGATGAATATTACTTTGAATAACGGTATGTGAGAAAATCGATAAAAAGTAATTAAAAATTATCACACGACGATCGTTAGTTCATAAAACGAATTTAATAAGTAATTGACGAGCGATTATATGTTGTATTTATCAATATGGAAACTTAATAGCAAAAAGGTGATATCCCCAAATTTTCTTTGCGCTAATTAAAATAGCATTATAATAAACTCAAAGCCTAATTTAGAAATATTTATCATATGATAATTTGGGATATTGTCTCCACCAAAAAGGGAAAGAATATATATATATATATATATATATATATATATCGGAAGTGAGTGCACCATTAAAATCATTAGAATACTTTATATTACTAAATAATTCTCGAGATAAGTAATGTGAATTATCATCTACGAGAGAAGATATTTTGTAATATTTATACCAAAATGATTTGATGTGATTTACTATTTAGAAAATATCCAAAGCGAGATTGTATAACCTGGGAAGGTGAATATTGTTGCTTGTGCGCTAATTGTTGAAGACAAGGCAAGTTTTCTCTGCTCTAATCCTATTTTTGACTTATATGTCTTATTCATTAATATTGAATATTGTGGATTTAAACTTTGAAGACCATATTCATGATTATTTCTTTTCGCCGATAATTCCAAAATCTTAATTCCATTGATGAATTCCTTACCTAGAATCCCGACTGTTTCTATCGTTCAGAACAGTGAACTTTTCCATATCAGATGAACTTAAAATATTTATAATCATCTAAATCATTTTTGAATCTGCATCGATCGTTAGTCAGGTTAATTAATTAATTTTCTTTAAATCTGGATTATCTTTTTTATCAATTCATTGAACTCTTCCCAAAATTCTCGACTTGTAGATCAATTATTATTTGTTCTCTCCGTTCACGTACTACTTCTTTGGAACTATTCATTTGATGAAGATGTTCGAGAACTTTGTTTGACATTGTTATTCTCATTAATCGAGATATTCGATATATCATTCATATCGATGTGACAATGATATTACAAGTGTCAAAACTGGTTTATTATTATTACTTTTTTTGGGTAAATGAGGCCAAGCCTCGTAAAATATAATAAAAAAGAGAGAATATACAAAAGCTCCGACACTCTTGGTACAAATCACCAAGAGACAAAATACAAAAAACCAAAAAAGAGACAAAGCCAACAAAAACAAAGGAGACTAACTAAAATATTACAATACCCCAAAAACCAAAGAATCCAGGGAGCAATCCAAAACCAGCACTTCAAGCCAGGAAGATAAAACCACAACAAAAATAAGGAAATAATCAACAATACAGGAAACAAACCAATCAAATCCATGCATCTCGGAAGAAAAGCAACACAAAGAACAAACAGCCATTTGAACCAAATTAAGTGATGAAATTCTGAATACTGTGATATGAAGATTGAATCGGGATGTGTACATCTATACTGGTCAACGTGTAATTTAATAACCACGGTCTTTATATTGTGACAAGTCTGATGTGTGGACATGTTATTCTGCTCGAGTGTAGCCGAGGGTTAAGACGTTAACCCCTCTTTTATGCTAGTAAGTTGACAGAACAACTGACCATCCAAGGCAGACGAAGGGAAAGGAACATGTTCGCAATGACAGCCTCTAAGGGATTGCTATATAATTTATGTATTATGTAATAATGTTAAAATATGAGCTAGACTTGTAGTAGGTTCATGTGGCTCATGTAATAATCAGATTGTGAAAGAGACTCGATCCTGAGAACTATGGGATGGTGTTCACTATAAATGACATATTTGTCTATGCTTGTAATAATAATACAGGTGTGTGAAACTTGATATCGTGGCGACCCGAATCTACGAAAGGGTGGATTTGGGGGCGTCACAATTATTCACAAATCTAATTACATAAGTTATTTTTTTAGTCAATAATTAATGTAATACTTTTTTTATTTAATAATATCAAAATTTGAGAAAATTATAATAGATTGGAACGATATGAGAGGTGTCAACTCACATTAATAATATATATATAATTTTAGCTTTTATATGAGAAAACTTAAAAATATTTTAATTAAACAATGCTGATATGTTTATGTGACATGTATTTGAAGGTTGATATGTGTTTTTGTAATTATCCAACTTATATATATATATATAACACTTCTCTAGACCTTAATTAATTCTTTATGAAAACGTGGTAGGCGTGAATATTTTTGAAAATTGCTATAACTCATGATACAAGATAATTAATATTATTTGTTTTATTTTCTGTTATCAACTCTTAAAGGAAATGTGATATGTGTGGATATATATATATAGCACTTCTATGGACCTTAATTA